>NC_088234.1:59034105-59319105 GCF_036934945.1 Oncorhynchus masou masou
ATTAGTGTTGAGAAGGGGGTGGGGGTACGGTCTCGTCTGAAAGGCACATTTTTAAATGGCTCTTTCCTTCCTGCTTTCCCCCCCCCCATGGTCTCCCTAAAAAGGTGTCTCTTTACACATGTAGCTGTCACCCAGGCCTCCCTGCACTACATCAATATTTCATTAGGTGCTGAAGCACGTCCGTCATTACCTCATGATCTCGGAGCGCTCAGTGAATTAAGGAGGCTGCTTGGACCTCCTAATCAGAGACAACAAAGTCCCCATCATCCTGAAATGTGCAAGTACTTCACCTGCCACCATGAAATCCCACATCTTTATGAGCCTGATACAGAGCCTGCTGCTGTTCATCCACTAAAGTTAGCGTGCATAGCAACGCTGGACAACACAGCCCTGGGATCTGATCTGCCTTCCTCCCTACTAGTCTTACCTTGCAGCTGCTTAAAGCGGCCCTC
The DNA here is from genome assembly GCF_036934945.1 of Oncorhynchus masou masou. Lineage (NCBI taxonomy): Eukaryota > Metazoa > Chordata > Actinopteri > Salmoniformes > Salmonidae > Oncorhynchus > Oncorhynchus masou. The sequence goes on from NC_088234.1 coordinate 59,034,558, forward strand.
CAGCTGGTTGTAGTTGAAGGCAGCCTGTTTGGCGGAGTAGCCCGGATCAGGGCTGGTGGCTAGAGAGGGGCCAGGCCCAGAAGGGGACAGGGCCCCTGGGGAGTGGGACCCCGGAGAGAGATGCCCTGGGGACAAGGGGCCAGGCATACTGGTCACCCTCTGTAGCTCCATCAGTCCAGTAGAAAATAAAAGGGCTGGGGAAAGTGGAGTGAAGAGGGGTTCGCTGGTCCCCCCCCCCCCTTCTAAAATAAGTGTCCAGTGGTGGCTGAGATGTAAGGTTAGCTGGAAAAGTCCCTCTGTGGGGGATCCTGCAGCAGTCAGCCCCGGGGTCAAATGCTGGCTCAACAGCACCGCAGCATCACGCTTGCCTCAGACTTCTTTCCTTCCACCATCATCCCCCATCCTCACACAACACAAGCAGGCTGCAGACACTCCAACATGCACAATAAGAAAGATAGTGCTGCGCTCCAATATGGTAAAAGCCACAGAGAGGGGAAGAGTGAGAGAGAGTGACACATACACACCGATTCAGAGAAAGCACACTGGACTCCGAACTCCTGCAATGAGCGGAAGACTGCTCAAACACTGCACACCTTTCAAACCTTAGGGAGGGGTGGGAGGAGCCAGCAGCCTGGAATTTCTTTAGCAGCCACTCACAGCCATCTGGTGATGTCACAGCTGCATTACCATAAGGGGGAGTAGGAGGGAAAGAGGAGCAGAGGGCTGTACCAAATGGAAAGGGGGAGACTTGGCCGAGACCTTCTCCATTTCTAAGCACATTCGTAATATCAAGAGACAAAACATCCCATATTTCATTGAATCATAGATACACATGCAAAAAAAAGGTACTTCCTGGCTGTGTCCTGCCAACAAGTCCTGTTAGAGTTCACGGTAAAGCACCTCCCCCTCCACACGAGTGTGTGGGCCTCAAACTTTTGAACGGCCATACAAAACCGGAAGAATTAGCTCTGTAATAATATCCTAGACAGCGAACAGGTCTCTCCAGTCCTTTCCTCTCCATTATTTAGCCATGTAGTCCACCTGACCCACCACTTGAAGTGAGAGGTTATTGCACACAATTGAGACTTTTATTGATTAAAAAAACAATACATCTCCATTTGCTTGGCTCTTCCTCTGACAATGGACATCTATAGTTGTGAGACTAGTCCAACAGCACAATGCTCCCACCCATCTGAAACCCCTTCATGCAAAGCCCCCCTTCAATATATTTCAACGCTGGTCTTTCTCAAATTCCAGGCATTTTATGGTATGAGATTTCATCAGCTTTAAAATGGAAGGCATGGCTTTGGGGGGGACAAAAAGGTTTCTACTCCCCAAAGCTCATGCGAATTCCCCCTAGCTGGCCCATTAGTCCTGGTTATTTATACTGTAATATATCTAAACGCCGCTGCAGGTTTTCACAGGGCAGTCAGCCTAACAAAGCAAAAACAGTCCCAGGTTAGGGCCCAGTCAGTCTGACATGGCTTTGCCCTAGTGAATGATCTGTCGTATCACTTCTCTAGAAATCATCTCTTCACAGGTCTGTTATGTATGCCTACCTGTTGTTCTTTGGGACCAGAGGGAATACATGATTTGTGTCACCTGAAGCATGCACACAAGATGAAAATACATGCAGGAGACACATGACGAGCTCCTGTTTACATGGTTCTGTGCATGCTTCAGGTGACACAAATCTGAACTCACAACCAGTGGTTTGAAAAGTTGATGCAATTGTACTTTCCTGTGGATATATGGTCTCACATTCCTACCACCAAAAGGACCAACCGCACAGACAACCGTTAAAGTATGTTCAAATATTAACATTATGGCTTGTAGAGGTCGCGAGAGGAAACTTTCCTCATTCAAAAATAATTTCTGCCCAACGTAGAATTCAATTCAATGTTGGGAAACCAGGCAACTAAATGGATATTATGTGTATTGAAAGTTGGGTATCTCTGTGCTGTGAGGAATGAGTGCGTGAGGTAAATTTAGGGGCCCCAACATTCACTGGGGACGACATGTCCCCCCACATTCTGAAATTGCATTTTTGTCCCACCCAGTCCAGCTATCAATGGAATGTGATACAAAACGAGGCACGATGTGCTTTAGGACCACAACCAAAGTTGCGCCCCTGGGTAAATGTATGGGGATAGTTGAATGAGCAAGGTAAACATGAGCAGTGATAGGTGGTGGTTTTTAGTCAATACTAAGTGAAAGAAAGCTGCATGTGAAGGGAAAACAGTATGGACTGAATGAAAAACTCCTCTATACGAGCTGCCCCAATTTCCTGCGTGGTCGGAGCACAAATCACAAGGCCTCCTCACGAATCCCCTTTGGAGAGCCTCTGTTCCACACAAACACACTATTCATTCAGTAAAACATCCCTCTCCACTCTTTAACTTAAATACTCCCTCATTTAAAATACCATAACCTTCATCCGAAACCGTTCCTATATTACCTAATTAATGCATTCAAACACAATGGCTCACTACCACTGGTGGACTTACCATTAGGGAGAAGAGTCAATTGCATCAGGGCTCACATCAAGCTAGGCATAATAAAAAAAAACATTTGAGAGTCACCCCCCCCCCCCACGCTACTTAATAAATACATTTCAAAAATCCATCAAAATCCGTCTTGTTTAAGCTTGCATGGACACGGACGCTCCAGACGCTTGTGAGAAAACAGGTTTTCGGTATGTCTCCTGGTCTGACAAACACCCCTATAGCTTGGACACCATCCATCGCATCCGCATCTGCGGTGGAAGGTGTCCGAGCTACAGCGGTGTTTGTCAGACCAGGAGACATTCCGAAAACCTGTCTTCTCACGAAAACATCAGGAGCATTCCAGCCGTTTAGGCTACACACTAAATATGAGAGTCAAACACTATGGTGTTCTGTTTTGCTCTACAACCCCCGAAAGGGCAGAAAAATCTATGCAAGTCAATAGGGCATTTCCACGTGAAGGTTAAAGGGTAATTCCACTATAAACTTTTAAACTCGGACAAAACAGAGGTGCTTGTTCTCGGTCCCAAGAAACAAAGATCTTCTGTTGAATCTGACAATTAATCTTAATGGTTGTACAGTCGTCTCAAATAAAACTGTGAAGGACCTCTGCGCTACTCTGGACCCTGAGCTCTTGAACATATCAAGACTGTTTCAAGGACAGCTTCCCCCCCCCCCCCATCTACATAACATTGCAAAAATCAGAAACTGTCCAAAAATGCTGAAAAATTAATCCATGCTTTTGTTACTTCAAGGTTAGACTACTGCAATGCTCTACTTTCCGGCTACCCGGATAAAGCACAAAATAAACTTCAGTGTAAATATGGCTGTTAGAATCCTGACTAGAACCCCAAAATGTTATCATATTACTCCAGTGCTTGCCTCCCTACACTGGCTTCCTGTTAAGGTTTTACTACTAACCTACAAAACATTACATGGGCTTGCTCCTACCCATCTTTCCGATTTGGTCCTTCCGTACATAACTACACGTACGCTACGTTCACAAGACGCAGGCCTCCTAATTGTCCCTAGACTTTCTAAGAACAGCTGGAGGCAGGGCTTTCTCCTATAGAGCTCCATTTTTATGAATGGTCTGCCTACCCATGTGAAAGACGCAGACTCTGTCTTAACCTTTACTGAAGACTCATCTCTTCAGTAGGTCATATGATTGAGTGTAGTCTGGCCCAGGAGTGTGAAGGTGAACGGAAAGCCTCTGGAGAAACGAACCGCCCTTGCCGTCTCTGCCTGGCCGGTTCACCTCTCCACTGGGATTCTCTGCCTCTAACCCTATCACAGGGGCTGAGTCACTGGCTTACTGGTGCTCTTCCATGCCGTCCCTAGGAGGGGTGCGTCACTTGAGTGGGTTGAGTCACTAACGTGATCTTCCTGTCTGGATTGGTACCTCCCCTTGGGTTGTGCCATGGGGAAGATCTTTGTGGCCTATACTCGGCCTTGTCTCAGGATGGTAAGTTGGTGGTTGAAAATATCCCTCTAGTGGTGTGGGGGCTGTGCTTTGGAAAAGTGGGTGGGGTTATATCCTGCCTGTTTGGCCCCGTCTGGGGGTATCATCGGATGGGCCCACAGTGTCTCCTCACCCCTCCCGTCTCAGCCTCCAGTATTTATGCTGCAGTAGTTTGTATTGGGGGCTAGGGTCAGTCTGTTATATCTGGAGTACTTCTCCTGTCCTCTCCGGTGTCTTGTGTGAATTTAAGTATGCTCGCTCTAATTCTCGGAGGATCTGACCTCTAGGACCATGCCTCAGGACTACCTGGCATGATGCCTCCTTGCTGTCCCCAGTCCACTTGGCCTTGCTGCTGCTCCAGTTGCAACGGTTCTGCCTGCGGCTATGGAACCCTGACCTGTTCACCGGACGTGCTACCTGTCCCAGACCTGCTGTTTTCAACTCTAGAGACAGCAGGAGCGGTAGAGATACTCTCAATGATCGGCTATGAAAAGCCAACTGACATTTACTCCTGAGGTGCTGACTTGTTGCACCCTCAACTACTGTGATTATTATTTGACCATGCTGGTCATTTATGAACATTTGAACATCTTGGTCATGTTCTGTTATAATCTCCACCCGGGCACAGCCAGAAGAGGACTGGCCACCCCTCAACCTGGTTCCTCTAGGTTTCTTCCTAGGTTTTAGCCTTTCTAGGGAGTTTCCTAGCCACCGTGCTTCTACACCTGCATTGCTTGCTGTTTTAGGCTGGGTTTCTGTACAGCACTTTGAGATATCAGCTGATGTACAAAGGGCTATAAAAATACATTTGATTTGATTTATGAATCAGTTATTCAATGCACTTCTATGGGTTAATAGTAGTAAGGCCAAATTCAATGTTTAATCAAATGTATAAAAAGTGTATTTTCAAGGGTACTAAAATTCTAAATCAAAATAGCTAAATGACTCTTGGTATGACCAACTTAAAACAATTCCATACTTCGTTACATTTGAGTCATTTAGGAGACGCCCTTATCCAGAGCGACCTTACACGAGCAATTTGGGTTAAGTGGCTTGCTCACGGGCACAGATCTTTCACCTAGTCGTTTTGGGGATTTGAACCAGCGACCATTCGGTTACTGGCCCAATGCTCTTAAATCGCTAGGCTACCTGCCACCCCTGTTTGCTTGATAGAAACCCAGTCCTGGGCACTTAGACTCTAGAGGGATACAATATGCATTTCTTTAGTAATAAAGACAGGTGCTGCTGATAATATGCCAATGTCGTCGAGGCAGAGGACATGTACGCCACGTAGCGGATGCTGTCTGGACAAAAAGATTGGCTTGTCATACTATTTTTGTCCAGACAGCATCAGATACATGGGCTAAATTAGTAAGACCGAGGGGCGCTGTTTCGCTCGGATGCTTGTCTGTCAGATCGTTTCACCCACTTGCGAATTGAAGGAAAGTTGGCAGATGCACAGTGCACTGTTCAGATGCTGCAATTATTTTTAATCAACGTGCAAAGGTAACCTACTTTATTGAAGTGAATGTTAGACAAATTTGATGAAAACATGACTGGTTGTGTTCATGGCAGATTAAAAGGTAAAACATTTTTACAGTTAAATAACATGTTTTCACTATAAATCCCATAGACACATTTTTAAGAGGGGTGCGACTGGAGGGTCTCAGACTGGCCTCTGCCAAATCACTAAGTCTGGCCCTGCTCACTACTTATAACAATGTCCCATGAGGATGTTCTGAATGCGTCAAAGAACATCCTGTGGTTTAAGATTCAGTTTCCCCCTCTGTTCTATTGAGAAAGGGAGGAGGATGGGTCCATATGGTTTTAGTCATAAGCCTCCAGCCAGGAGAGTGAACCAGTGAAATATCACTTGACAGCCACTGTCTCTGGTATGTACTACCCTACAGTCATGCCTCTCCAGCCATTGTACTGTGATCCACAAGGACAAAAAGGGGAAACAAATGGCATACAAGCTGCGACAAACTCATTAAGCGTAATTAAAAAGGCAATGAACCAAGGTGTTAGTCGATAAGCGCCATCCTTTTGCTTTTCCGATTACCCTAAAGCTTGTACACCAGAGAGCTGTACAAGAAACTCAAAAAAACAGGCACTCTGCATTAGTGATGGGGGGGGGGGGGGGGTATAGTTGCCTATCACAATATTATTTTGGACAATATTATATAGATACTTTGACTCAAAGTACCTTTTTTATTTTGCTAGGTAGCTTTCACTTGTGTTAGTTTGCTGTACCGGCACCAAAACTCCAGTATTTTTCATCCTATAGCTTGTTCTCCATTTTATTTTTAAATAGTGAGCCAACATGTTTTCAGCAACTTTTATTTCCGTGAAGGATCAAAACACGTTCTCATGCTCTAGTCTCTCTGCAGACAAAGAGTGAGCAATATGCTTGTAACAGCAAATCATAGTTAAAAAAAAAAAAAAAAAAAAAAAAAAAACTCAAATCACAGTATAGAATAGCAATACATTTATAAAATCGTGAGAATCGCAATATCTGCACCTAAGTATCACTATAATATTGTAACGTGAGGTCCCTGGCAATTCCCAGCCCTACTCTCCATAGGCCAAACAATATATTTTAGTAGCTAAATCGGGACAGCTATGACAAGTCCAGATGGTATGAAGCCTGCAGGTTGCCAAGACACCTGGCCCTGCTGGAATGGTCTTCACTGGGCTCATCACTGATGCGTTACGGACACAAACCTGTAAAGCCATCATGGAGAATTTCACAAGAGTACTCTGCTTCATCCCTGTCAAATTAGAATGACATTCTTATGAGTTCAGTTCCTACCAGCGAGCTTGAACATCTTAAAAAAAAAAAAAAAAAAAAAAAAAAAAAAAAAGAGCCAGAGACCGTCCACTTCTCTTATATTTGGGAAATGATACCCCCCTCAGATCTGGGGAGACTGACCTGGTGGCTTCCTGTTTTAATGTGTAAATGTTGGAATGCAGAGAATGTTAGGGGGCACAGGGTGGATGCTCTGCAGAATAAAGAGTATTTCAGATGAGGCGCTGTCACGGCTGGTTTGAATTATTCACACGTCTCGGCTGGGCCGGCCTTGCAGAATGTGGCGATCGTTTTAAGAGCTCCTCTCTGCAGCCACTCCTGTGACCTCAGCGCTGGTTATTCCTGGACGCTTCAGGGTGAAGTAGAACCACATTTCCAGAAACAGCAGGGATACTGCCAAGGTTCCAAATGGGTCAATACACACAAATGGGAAGTGTGTAAACAAACACACTGACTGGAAACAAGCAAATGGTTGTGTCCCAGGCTGCAAAGATTCTTCAAGACATTATTTACCCCCTCACAGACATTCACATAAACCTCTTGGCTGTATGCTCATACTAGGACTGTGACTCTTGGAATTTGAGGTTATGGTAATTGGCCAGGTGAATGTACACAGGCTGGTAGGCCAAAAAAAGGGGAGGTCACAATTGTTTGTACACATGGATATGCTTCTTAATAAACAACCTATTTGAAACAAGCCATTACACTTTGTTATTCTCATGACATGTCATTATACATGTTATTACTTATACATATTAATTCAACAAATTAAGAATGGCCAGATTGGAGGGGGATCGGTCGCATTTTTGTACTGACAACAAAAAACTAAAAAAATAAAGATCCTCTTGACGCACAAACCAATGAAATCCGATGGGATTTCACCCACTTTTCCCAAAATATTTGCAAAGTGTCCCAAACCCTGCAGCTATGGTCATTCAATGGCAGTGGAATATGTTCTTCAAAGAGAGGACACCGTAATGAGATAAGGTAACCAAAGCTAATGAAAACAGGCCTTTTACCAGAATAAATGCAGACAGGCTACTTTAGAAAATGTTCTGAAAGGACATAGGCCTAGAGAGAATCAGCACCCACGCGTAATCAAAGCCACCAGCGTATATCAAACAAGCAAATATTTCCTTAAACTATCCTTATAACCTGTTTGGGGTAGGGGGCAGCATTTTCACTTTTGGATAAATAGCGTGCCCAAACTGAACTGCCTCCTACTCTGTCCCAGATCCTAATATATGCATATTACTTTTAGTATTGGATAGAAAACACTGAAGTTTAAAACTGTTTGAATCATGACTGAGTATAACAGAACTTATTTAGCAGGCGAAACCCCGAGAACAAACCATTCAGATTTTTTTTTTAAGTCGTTTCAATATGTTCAGGGGGAATCCAGAATTCTAAAGCGACTTTTCTGTGGTTCCTACCGCTTCCACTGGATGTCACCAGTTTGTAGAAATTGGTTGAGGTTTTTCCCTTTGTGTAATGAAGTAGTACCATAGTTCAGAACGAACGTCACTTCATGTGTACCTTTTGATAGAGGCGCGTAACCAGAAAAGTATCGTCTGTTTTGCTTCTGTATTGAACACAGATCATCCAGTCTTCAATTTGATTGATTATATACGTAAAGTTGTATTACAAAAGTAGTTTGAAATGTTTAGGCAACTTGAGATATTTTGTAGAGGTGTTTTTCTGGATCAAACACACCAAATAAAATGGACATGACGGAATTAAATCGAACAAAAGGACCATGTGTGATGTTTATGGGACATATAGGAGTGCCAACAAAAGAAACTCGTCAAAGGCATGATGTACATTTTATTTCTGCGTTGTCGCACCTGCAGAGTTGAAATATGCTACTGTCATTGTTTACCGTTGTGCTATCATCAGATAATAGCATCTTATGCTTTCCCCTGAAAAGCCTTTTTGAAATCTGACATGTTGGCTGGATTCACAACGAGTAGCTTTAATTTGCTATCTTGCATGTGTAATTTAAATGAAAGATTGATTTTTATAGAAATTTATTTGAATTTGGCGCTCTGCATTTTGGCCATGTGGGACGCCAGCGTCCCGCCTACCCCAGAGAGGTTAAAAGGTATTCAAAAACCTAGGCCTATCTTAGGCTTTCCGAAAGTGGGCTGTACGATAATGAATTGACAATGAATGTATGGAGGGGAGAGATATGCTACAGTTAAGATGAAACTGAAATCATTAAAATAGCCTACACGCAACATGGCATACACTATTTATTAGTGACAGAGATGTTTCTTTGACTGAGGAACTATTATAATTTGAATGGATTTTTTAATTTTTTTAAATTAAAAACGTATTTTATAGTTACTTGTTCAGGCGTGCACACTCCGCCACCATTAACAGGACAGAGAAACCAGACAACATGCTCATATGGAACATGTAAATGGCGGCATGAAATAAACCAAAACTTGTTTCTCACAAGTGTAGCAGGTTGTCCACTCCGAGGATGATAATTTTAAATGACTAGTTAATACATGCATTAACAGAAATGCATGAAACCAAATGGTTGGCTACCACATGGGAATTCATTAAAGTGGATTGCGGGTGACACTGTATAGCCTAGGCTACTATTCTACTTTGCGGGGATAGGAGGGTGGCAATTGTGTTGGTCTAGTGTAGGGAAGCATTCCAGCCAGGACCGGGCCTGATTAGACATAATTTAAGAAAATATTCCATATGAAATTATACCATGCCAGGTTGGAGAGGATTGGAGCATTGTCCATTTGACACAACATTAGTGCATTAAAAGCCTCGGAGCCAGAATAAAACTTTGTCGACTGCTGTTGAGAAATAAGCAGTGATCGACGCATCCAACCTTTATAAAAATACCTATTTATTTATCAGTAAGCAATGAAAACATGCATCGTATGAAAGAAAGCCCACACAAAAGTTTTTTACTGAAGTGTCATACACTACAGAGCGCTATAGGTTAAGGAGATAAAGATCTGTTTCCAAGGGGACCAGTCGAGTTGGCCCAAAGTGGTATTAGATTTCCCTATCCTATGAACACCGTGTGGAGGTGAACCACACCTGGTCATACGAACTCTTCAGGAGAAAACTAGCCTGGCATCAGTTTACACCATAGAATTGGTTGGTTTATACAGACATGTTAGTCTGTTCAAGCACAAGACCTGGCACCAAATCATCCTGCATCCTTGAACAGCATGGTTTTAGTGTGGTGGTGGGGTGCTCTATGTACTGTACATTAACCTTGACTGGAACTTGTTGGCAACATTTGAGGTGATGTGGAATACATTTAAGTTACAATTACCCTTCAGAATGCCAATAAAAGAGATGTTTTCACCACACTGGTGAGCTCTCCACAACTAACAATTTAGGTGGCCACGGTTCAATGTCAAAATTCCATTTAAAACTGCGGACATTGGCAGAACCAGTGTCTGGCTGCTTAACTGATGAAAAAGGGGCATGCACGTGTGAGTGATGTCACCTCCATCAAGTGACGCCAAAGGAGCAGAATGCCATTGCAATGCTAAACTCACATCTGACCAACAAATGCACAGAGGGAGCGGTGGAGAGAGAGGGTTGAGCAGAGAGAAAGGGGTTTTAGTGCAGTAAGCATCCGGCTGGTATCGATTACATGAATCATTTATATCAGATGATCAGCTTAATTGGAACACGGGGGACAGAACTTCTACCCCCCAACACGGGGGACAGAAATACGACCAAAACACCTTACGTAACATGATTAACGATGATATTAACAATACACCTCAGACCTAACAATACATATTATGCGATACATTATTCTATAGTCTACAAAAGACAACTCAGAGTGACAGAAGCTTATCCATGGGGATAAGAGAAAAGTAGGATATGGACATATGGCCCAATAACAAGACAGCCATTATCATGAACAAAATACCAACAATGCCAACAGACGAAGAGCCAGAGGACCCATATTGTGGTGCTGCAGTCCCCGCCACCTGCATATTTAAGAGGAAGGTGAATTATTTAAGTGGAACACTAGCATATTGGATTAGAAAACATGGAGCCCCAAAAACAAGTCTGCAGCTACTGGGTGGCAAGAGTAGAACATCTCAGCAGGGACAGTATCCAGACCCTTTCACTTTTTGCCCGTTGTTACGTTACAGGCTTATTCTAAAACTGATTAAATAAATGTTTAGCAATCTACACACAACACCCCATAATGACAAAGTGAAAACAAGTGTAGAAATGTTTGCGAATTCATTAAAAGTAATACCTTACACCTTAGCCAAATACATTTAAACTTCAACTGTATGTAAACTCAGTTTCACAATTCCTGACATTTTATTCTAGTAAAAATTCCCCATCTTAGGTCAGTTAGGATCACCACTTTATTTTAAAGGAAGTGAAAAGTCTCAGATTTGATTTCTTTCATCACATTCCCAGTGGTTCAGACGTTTACATGCACTCATTTAGTATTTGGTAGCATTGCCTTTAAATTGTTTACCTTGGGTCAAAGTTTCAGGTAGCCTTCCACAAGATTCCCACAACAAGTTGAGTCAATTTTGGCCCATTCCCCCTGACAGAGCTGGTGTAACCGAGTCAGGTTTGGAGGCCCCCTTGCTCATGCACGCTTTTTCAGTTCTGCCCACAACTTGTCTATAGGATTGAGATCAGGGCTTTGATGGCCACTCAAAAACCTCGACTTTGCTGTCCTTAAGCTATTTTGTCACAATTTTGGAAGTATGCTTGGGGTCATTATCCATTTGGAAAACCCATTTGCAACCAAGCTTTAACTTCCTGACTGTCTTGAGATGTTGCTTCAATATATCTACATAATGTTCCATCCTCATGATGCCATCTATTTTGTGTAGTGCACCAGTCCCTCCTGCAGCATCGCACCCCCACAACATGATGCTGCAACCCCCGTGCTTCACGGTTGGGATGGTGATCGTCGGCTTGCAGCCTCCTTTTCCGCCAAACATAAGGGTCATTATGGCCAAACAGTTCAATTTTTGTTGTTTCAGACCAGAAGACATTCTCCAAAAAGTACGATCGTTGTCCCCATGTGCAGTTGCAAACCGTAGTCTGGCTTTTTTAATGGTGGTTTTGGAGCAGTGGTTTCTTCATTGCTGAGCCGCCTTTCAGGTCATGTCGATATAGTACTCGTTTTACTGTGGATATAGATACTTTTGTACCCTTTTCCTCCAGCATCTTCACAAGGTCCTTTGCTGTTGTTCTGGGATTGATCGGCACTTCTCACCAAAGTTCATCTCTAGGAGACAGAATGTCTCCTTCCTTGTGCGGTATGACGGCTGCGTGGTTCCATGGTGTTTATACTTGCATACTATTGTTTGTTTGTACAGATGAACGTGGTACTGTCAGACATTTGGAAATTCCTCCCAAGGATGAACCAGACTTGTGGAGGTCTAAATAAAAAAAAATGTTGAGGCCCTTGCTGATTTCTTTTTGCTTGACATCACAGGGAAATCAAAAGAGGCACTGAGTTTGAAGGTAGGTCTTGATACATCCACAGGTACAATTAAACAAATTATGTCAATTAGCCTATCAGAAGCTTCTAAAGCCATGACATAATTTTCTGGAATTTTCTGAGCTTTTTAAAGGCAGTCAACTTAGCCCCACTGGATTTGTGATAGTGAATTATAAGTGAAATAATCTGTCTAAACAATTGCTGGAAAAATTACTTGTCATGTACAAAGTAGATATCCTAAGACACTTGCCAAAACTATAGTTTGTTAAAATGACATTTGTGGAGTGGTTGAAAAACAAGTATTAATGACTCCAACCTACGTGTATGTAAACTTCCGACTTCAACTGTACATAAGTATTTGAACCCTTTGCCATGAGACTTGAAATTGAGCTCCGGTGCATCTGGTTTCAATTGATCATCCTTGAGATGTTTCTACAACTTGATTGTACCACACCTGCCATAAATTAAATGGACATGATTTAGAAAGGCACACATCTGTCTATATAAGGTCCCACAGTTGACAGTGCATGTCAGAGCAAAAACCAAGTCATGAGGTAGAAGGAATTGTCCGTAGAGCGTCGAAGCATAGATCTTGGGAAGGGTACCAAAAAAAAAATGCCTGCAGCATTGATGGTCCCTAACACAGTGGCCTCCGTCATTCTTAAATGGAAGAACCAAAGACTCTTCCCAGAGCTGGCCTCCCAGGCAAACTGAGCAATCGGTGGAGAAGGGCCTTGGTTAGGGAGGTGACCAAGAACCCGATGGTCACTGACAGAGTTCCTCTGGAGTTGGGAGAATATTCCAGAAGGACAACCATCTCTGCAGCACTCCACCTATCAGGCCTTTATGGTCGAGTGGCCTGACGGAAGCCACTCAGTAAAAAGGCACATGACAGCCTCTCCAATCATGAGAAACAAGATTCTCTGGTCTGATGAAACCAAGATTGAACTCATTGGCCGGAATGCCAAGTGCCACTTCTGGAGGAAACCTTGCACCATCCCTACGGTGAAGCATGGTGGTGGCAGCGTCATGCAGTGGGGATGTTTTTCAGCGGCAGGGACTGGGAGACTAGTCAGGATCGAGGGAAAGATGAACAGTGCAAATTACAGAGAGATCCTTGATGAAAACCTGCTCCAGAGCACCCAGGACCTTGGAAGGTGAACCTTCACCCCAGTCTAACAGGACAATGACCCTAATCACACAGCCAAGACAACGTAGGAGTGGCTTCGAGACAAGTCTCCGAATGTCCTTGAGTGGCCCAGCCAGAGTCTGGACTTGAACCTGATCAAAAATCTCTGGAGATACCTGAAAATAACTGTGCAACAATGCTCCCCATCCAACCTGACAGAGCTTGAGAGGGTCTGCAGAGAAGAATGGGAGATACAGATCTGCCGAGCTTGTAGCGTCATCACCCAAGACTCGAGGCTGTAATCACTGCCAAAGGTGCTTCAAAGTACTGAGTACTTATGTAAATGTAATATTTCCTTTTTGCTTAGTAATTATTGGGGGTATTGTGTAGATTATCACATTTTAGAGTATGACTAAAGTAATAAAATGTGGAAAACTTCTAGGTCTGAATACTTTCCGAAGGCACTGTGTACTGTAGGGAGGTACAGTAGGTGGACTCTTCAAAGTCTGGGTAGCATTAAGAGAAAAGGGTATATTGGAACCACAACAGTGCCACAGTTCCTAGGACAGAAGATGTGGCTTTACAATTGCCATTTTAGCTACAATGCTTCATATGTGTGTAATTCATCTCCAACAGGGCTTTGGCCACTTCCTGTATGATAACATATTTATTTTCTCTACATCACAGATCAGATAGATCGAGAACTTGAACCCAGAGTTAATCCTCATTTTACGTAATTAATTATTCCTCCCCAACGGCTATTCTGTAACTGTGTCCACCAATCCTCAAAGAAGCAGGTCACACTCACCACAATGACATTAAAGAGTAACGATCCCAATTAACAAGCAGGAATACAGCTTAATCCTATATTGCACAGCAACTTCATCAGATTGGATCAGCAGTAGCCAAAGGATAGCCGTAGTCCAGTCTGACCCCATGATAAAGTAGTATACTATATATCTGTGACATTTGTAACCCATTTATGAAATAGAAGCAGCTTGTGCAGTGCCAGTTGGAGTCTGTGCTGTCCCCTAGTGTTTAGTATGTCTATGACCAGACAGTAGGATTCGAAGAGGGGACAAAGTTGCTTTGCACACTACTGAGTAGAACCTTACTGAGCCGAGCCAATCTGTACTAAATTTGTCTGGTTATGTATTCACAGTAGTTGCTGGAACAGACAATGTAAACAATATATCCATGTGGAAGGCGGTCCTCAGATCCAGTAGTGTTGTAGTTCTGGTTCCTACCTGCCAAGGCCTTGATGCGGGAGCGTTCAAACAGCCTGGCCGAGCTGTTCTCGTTGTCCCACTCGTCAACATCCCAGCGGTTGTTGACTGTGTCGCTACTATACTGCTGCTGCTGGATCTCCATGTGGTCGAAATCGGCAGCTACGGACGTCATCCTGACCCTTCAACTGTCACACATCGGCCGCTTCACATGAAGCCCTGTGGACACAGAGGACATGACATGTTTAGGAAAATGATCAGACATTTGATGGTTTTACATAAATCAGTCAATGGTGTGTTAAGACAAGCATATGTACATAGCTTTTCCCACTACATCTGAACAGTAAGGTGTTGAGATTAAAGACCAAAGTATATTGTAAGTTTCAATGCTGATATGGCTTTGGTTATAGAGATTCTTACTAATCAGAAATTAAGTCATCTCCCCCTAATGTTTCAGACAAGTTGTGTGAATTTGTAAAGCTTGTTTGTAGTACCACCTCCTGGTGATTAAATGTTACTACTCCAACATTGTTAAAAAGCTTAATTCTACATTGTTGGCAAATGGAACAAACAGAGGGCTCATTAAATGCAATGAGCTGGCTTTCAGAGCACCTATAAAAACAGAAAGTTAGACAAATGTCTTACAAACTGTCCAACAACACAAAATACAAAAATGTATGTTTTATTGTATTGTAGGACCACCCATATCACAGCATTTTCTAAACTTTCCTGGTAAACTATAAATATTTCTCAGCAACATTACATTTTACATGTCATACAGATAAAAGCAGAGTATGATTAATTACAACACAAAAACATACAATTATTGCAAATAGTACACACACCAAATCTAAGCCTCTCCACTCTAGTAACCAGTACCCACCACCATCAAGCTCCACCAAAAAATATGCTCATTGCAGTCTCAGCAGTCTTCCCCACTCCCAATTCTAGGCCCTGTGCTCTGCTACAGCCAGACAGTCCTTGACCAGACTGGGACAGGCCAGTGTTAGCCTGATGAGCTCAGCAAATCCCTCCAGAAGTGAAGTCCATCTGAACACCAACAGTCAGCAAGCACTGGACAATGGCGCTCTGACTAGTGTCTACTGTCTGAGGGGCAGCAGAGTTGTAGTCATAGGAGAAACACATGGCTAAAACATGCATGCTGCGCAAATGAAAAACACATCTTCACGTCAACGTTTGCATTTTATGTTTTTGCCTTTTATTATTTCATTTAAATATCAGCCCTTAGAGGAATGGAATAGTAATTGTTTTTCACTCCTATCCCTGTGCAGATGTGCCACAGGACAGTGTGAAGTGGGGACAAGATGGAGAGTTGTGCTGTACCACCCACCTCTTTGCTTAACAACCACTAAAACTAGACTGTGTTGCTAGGCTAAAAACACACTGCCTCTGGGATAGTGTGCTACTGAAGTGGGTTAACAGCCTGTGCAACCGTGTAGAAGATACACAGTTGAAGTCGGAAGTTTACATACACTTACATTGGAGTCCTTAAAACTCGTTTTTTAACCACTCCAAATTTCTTGTTAAACTGTAGTTTTGGCAAGTCGGTTATGACCTCTACTTTGTGCATGACAAGTATTTTCACAGATTTCACTGTATCACAATTCCAGTGGGTGAGAAGTTTACATACACTAAGTTGACTGTGCCTTCAAACAGCTTGGAAAATTCCAGAAAATGTCATGGCTTTAGAAGCTTCTGATAGGCTAATTGACATCATTTGAGTCAATTGGAGGTGTACCTGTGGATGTATTTCAAGGCCTACCTTCAAACTCAGTGCCTCTTTGCTTGACATCATGGGAAAAATCTAAAGAAATCAGCCAGGACCTTAGAAAAAATAAAATAAATTGTAGACCTCCACAAGTCTGGTTCATCATTGGGAGCAATTTCAAACGCCTGAAGGTACCACATTCATCTGTACAAACAATAGTACGCAAGTATAAACACCATGGGACCACGCAGCCGTCATACCGCTCAGGAAGGAGATGTGTTCTGTCCCCTAGTGCAAATCAATCCCAGAACAGCAAAGGACCTTGGGAAGATGCTGGAGGAAACAGGTAAAAAAGTATCTACTGTATATCCACAGTAAAACAAGTCCTATATCGACAACCTGAAAGGCCGCTCAGCAAAGACACTGCTCCATAACCGCCATAAAAAGCCAGAATACGGTTTGCAACTGCACATGGGGACAAAGATCGTACTTTTTGGAGAAATGTCCTCTGGTCTGATGAAACAAAAATAGAACTATTTGGCCATAATGACCATCGTTATGTTTGGAGGAAAAGGGAAGAGGCTTGCAAGCCAAAGAACACCATCCCAACCGTGTAGCACAGGGGTGGCAGCATCATGTTGTGGGGTGCTTTGCTGCAGGAGGGACTGGTGCACTTCAAAATAGATGGCATCATGAGGACGGAACATTATGTGGATATATTGAAGCAACATCAAGACAGTCAGGAAGTTAAATCTTGGTCGCAAATGGGTCTTCCAAATGCACAATGACCCCAGGTATACTTCCAAATTTGTGGCAAAATGGCTTAAGGACAACAAAGTCAAGGTATTGGATCACAAATCCCTGACCTCAATCCCATAGAAGATGTGGGTAGAACTGAAAAAAGTGCACGAGCAAGGAGGCCTACAAACCTGACTCAGTTACGACAGCTCTGTCAGGAGGAATGGGCCAAAATTGACACAACTTGTGGAAAGCTTGTGGAAGGCTACCTGAAACGTTTGACCCAAGTTAAACAATTTAAAGGCAATGCTACCAAATACTAATTGAGTGCATGCAAACTTCTGACCCACTGGGAATGTGATGAAAGAAATAAAGCTGAAATAAATCATGCTCTATTATTCTGACATTTCACATTCTTAAAATAAAGTGGTGATCCTAACTGACCTAAAAACAGGGAATTTTTACTCATAATTAAATGTCAGGAATTTTATTTGTCTAAGGTGTATGTAAACCACACACAAAATTGTCAGGACATGGGGAGGAGACTGCATGGTGATGACCAGCAGTGGCAGTAGAAGAGATTAACACCAAGACTCACACACATTTAAGGACAACACAGCAGAAAGGTGTCTAGTGGTGAAAACAGCACACTGCAAGCGATGGACACGAGCAGCGCACTGCAAGTGATGCTGGACATCAACACCAGTCTCACAGTACAGTACTTAACCAGACCAGAGGGACCAACCACTATTGATGGTTGAGAGCTATCGAACCGGATTTTACAAGCCATGTTGTTCAAGCCTCGCAAAGCCATCTGATCCCACTGCACAGGGCAATGTTTAATGTAAGCTCGTGGGATCAGGCCACTTTGCGAAGCTAATGCGCTCCACATCTTTGCTAGATTGCATGAGTGTTTGCAGTATGTAATGAGTTTGGCTCAGAAGTAGTATGGCTGGATACTACATTAATGCAACAAGGTGTTGGTCCCATGTTTCATGAACTTAAAAAAAAAAGATCAAAAATGTTTCACGCACAAAAAGCTTATTTCTCTCAAATTTTGTGCACAAATTTGCTTACATCCTTGTTAGTGAGCATTTCTCCTTTTCC
This sequence comes from Oncorhynchus masou masou, assembly GCF_036934945.1. Taxonomy (NCBI): domain Eukaryota; kingdom Metazoa; phylum Chordata; class Actinopteri; order Salmoniformes; family Salmonidae; genus Oncorhynchus; species Oncorhynchus masou. The sequence goes on from NC_088234.1 coordinate 59,052,738, forward strand.
AAGATAATCCATCCACCTGACAGGTGTGGCATATCAAGAAGGTGATTAAACCTCGTGATCACTGTAAAGTGTGCAGTTGTGTCACAACACAATGCCACAGATATCTCAAGTTGAGGGAGCGCGTAATTGGCATGCTGACTGCAGGAATGTCCACCAGAGCCGTATGCAGAGAATTCAATGTTAATTTCTCTACCATAAGCAGCCTCCAACGTCATTAGACAATATGGCAGTACATCCAACCGGCCTCACAACCGCAGACCACATGTATGGCGTTGTGTGGGCGAGCGGTTTGCTGATGTCAATGTGAACAGAGCGCCCCATGGTGGTGGTGGGGTTATGGTATGAACAGGTATAAGCTACGGAAAATGAACATAATTGCATTTTATCGATGGCAATTTGAATGCAGAGACGCACAAGATCCTGAGGCCCATTGTCGTATCATTCATGCGCTGCTGTCACCTCATGTTTCAGCATGATGCACAGCCCCATATCGCAAGGATCTGTACACAATTCCGCCAAGGGGAAAATCACCATTCTTCCATGGCCTGCATACTCAGACACGTCACCCATTGAGCATGTTTGGGATGCTCTGGATCTACGTGTACAACTGATGGGAACTGGAACACACAATATCCAACAACTTCACACAGCTATTGAAGGGGAGTGGGACAACATTCCACTGGCGACAAACAACCTGATCAACTCTATATAAAGGAGATGTGTCGAGCTACATGAGGCAAATAGTGGTCACATCAGATACTGACTTGTTTTCTGATCCACGCTCCAAACTTTTCTTGGCATCTGTGATCAACTGATGCATATCTGTATTCCTAGTCATGTGAAATCCATAGATTAGGGCCTAATGAATTTATATAAAATTGACTGATTTCCTTGTATGTACTGTAACTCTTAAAATCTTTGAAATTGTTGCATGTTGCATTTATATTTTTGTCCAGTATAGAATCCTAAACCTGCTTCATAAAAGTAGCTCAGTCCCACCACATCATCCTCCCACCACCACCAAATCTAGATGTGGGATGTATATGCACGTAGGGCAGTAGATAGAGCTACAGCTCTAAAATATATATTTTTTAGCCTGTGGTGGTAGAGGGTGAAAACCTCTCAAAGATGCTAGAGGAGAGACGAGATTGCAATAAAGTTGTGTCCTCTCAAAACCCGTCTATTGAGGACCTTCATCACATTGTACCTCGGCTTGTATCCATCCATCTGTTCATCTAGCTCTCGGATCATTCTATTACAGACTACACTGACAAGTCTACAGAGGATGTATTCATTATCCATGACAGTGCACTGCACACAGACACTGATGGTACAGACATGCAGAGACCTCGTACACAGAAACAAACTGAAACGTTACATCCTTTAAAATCAGGGTTAAGCCTTACCAACTGCTGGCTAATGGGGATTAATCTAATAATTTCCCTCTGAGCACAGGCTCAAAATGAGGACATCAGGGGTGAAATAGACTGATTTGCAGGCTGGCACATCAATAACAGAGGTCAACATTGTGTCAATATAAGCCCAGAATGTAGAACTGGCATGGAATGCTCTTAAAACCTGGGGGAATGTGAATAGATGATTGCCTCAGACTGATTAGCATTTTGTAATTGTTTACATTGACCCCAATGCTATTTAAGAATTGGGGGGGCTTTCTCAATAATTATCTTAAAGCTACATGTGTAGCCAAACAGATCTGTCATCTTAAAAAGCCTTTGTTGTTAACAGCTTATGCATATTATGAGTCTCTTTAACTCACTGACTTCGTGGCTACAACAGCCTTCCAGCTGCAATGCGTCAATTTTTTAAATATTGCTATGCAGAAGCCGTAAACGAAAGCTTTGTAATGTCACTGCACGAGTGACTTGATTACTTTCAATTATTTGGATTTGTCCTTCTCCCTCATGCGCAATGCTTTTATCCAGCACTTTATAATACTTATGTTTTGTTTCCTCTCGCTCTCTCTAGTCTCCTAAATAGAAACATGTCAGTGACTGTATTGAAAAGGGCCTTTATCAAGATCGTACTAAAGATCTCCATGGATACCAAACAGCAAGAGCCTTTGACATTTCAGTTTGCAGCACTGTTCCTTCTCGGCCTACTCCACAAGGCTGCCAAGCATAACAAACACAACTCCGAAACATTACCATTTACTTGATCAATCAAGTGAAAACAACCATGATAGTTCACAGGAATAGAACACCATTGAAGGGTTCAAAATAAAAAACATCAGTCAAAGGGTTTTGTCAAATATGCAAAAAAACAGCAGATGTGTAGTTTTATACTAGATTACCTACATTCACTTAATTTGCTATAAATGTGTAAATATCTTATTGCTACAGCTTGAACCTGTGAAAACAGAGTTCTATACTATGAAGAGGCATTGTTTGCCGTTTCCGGAATGTCGCCAGTTGCTTTTTTCTGTTGAACCCAATAGAGGCTCTGAAAGCTCGCTCACTGCAACCTCTTGCATCATCCAGAGTCAACTTCACTTAAACTTCAGTATTCCAGATGGTCTAGAAAAGCCAGGCACAGGATTGTATTCAGCACCTACACAACCTGCACTTTGCTTTGGCATACATTATTCCCTACCCTGAGGGACACAGCTGGACGGATCATTCACTACACCCACATGCAAATCTCCACTGTACACTGAATTTGACTTTAGGTTATCACAGCTCTACTTACGTGGATACATGTCACATTTTCATATTCACGCACATAGGATTGAGTTTTGGGGTTATTTAATCATTCTCCCCCATTCCTAGGGGAGACACCCACATGTGTGAAAATTCATAATTAGAAAGAAGCTTAAGCAAATAAATTCATAAGCACATCTCCCACACATTTTTTAAAGAATTGTACACTCCTTCAAGCTGTAGATCATACACCCAATTAAGACTCCCTCCCTGGCTCTACATAGCTAGTACAGTAAAACACTGACTAGGATGGGTATTTGTGGGATGTGGGGAATGTGGGCAATTCGCTCTGGCACAATCTGGTCAAACCAGATTTCCATTCATTGTGTACAGAGCATTTCAGAAGGATACAGTGAGTGGTTATACTGTAGCTACAGCATCTGGGCTATGTTGAACAGCCGGTGAGTTTCAGTCCATGTTGCTTGGATAAAGACCGTCCCCCATCGACCAAGGTACACAAAAACACTTTGAAGTGACAGTCTCTGGAACAGAGTTTCAACATTCTTAGCGCAGCATGCCATCCCTTCACTTCATGTTGTAAGAAACAGGGAATTGCTCAAGTAATTCATGGGGACACATCATTCAGACATGAGGCCAGAAAGACTTTGGTCCAGGCCAAATCCTCTCGACTACTCCATCCAAGCTATAAGCCACGCCTGTACTCTTAAGGTGACGCCTACAACCAGTGCCCAGATAAGGGAGGCTAACTTCAGGACATTACCTATTCTGGTCAAGTACCAGGATCCACTGTGGAATGCCTAGTTGAATTATTCAAAATCTATCCAGACCATAAACAGGCATCCTTTGATGATAATGTACACCACATATAAGGACAGGTCAAACTGGTGACCTTATGGCCACAATACCATCTGGGATATAGGACTATATTAATAAGGAGCAATACACCAGACCGTGATGAGAATAACACACGGAGACCACTAAAAGATCAAAAACGTTGGTCACAAGATCTTTGTGGTTTTCCCTGTCTCAACATTCCAGCCTGGTTATTAGGTTATCCAAGAAATTGACAGCTAATGACTTAAACGGTTGTAACGTTTTTTTTGTGTGATAAAGTTTAAAAAAAAAAAATACATGCCCGTTTTTATCAGAGGCTTCTGTAGGCACAATAACAGAGGAATTCACCAAGGAATAACAGTCACTTATAGATACTAGCTATAAGCAAGATGGAGATTAGAAAATAACATTATCTAAACATGTTCACATAGCATGTTATATACAGTTTACATAAGACAACCTGACAGCAGAGCAATGTGGAAACTTTATTTACGAGCCAATAAACATGTCAAACTATGAACACTCAGGACACTCATCCTCACGATTCTTAACAGGCATCACAGCCACTAAGAGTGATTAGGAATTCTGAACAGGCACTTGTCGAGTTGCCCAGGCCAGTTCGTCAGTGACCTAGCATGGCTCTCCATGGTGATTATTCACTCTCCACAGCTCCTATGGTGCTGGCATCAGGGGCCAGATAACAACCTCCCTTTGTGGCCCCGCAGAGATAAACCACAGCCCGGCTGGAATCAAGTCAGCCATTCACTGGCTTCCGGACTGCAATGTCATGTGTCGTAAAAGAATGTCACACAGACACAACTCAGTGACTGTCCCAGCCCGAGAGGGGAGGAGGGGTGTGCCTTTGGAAACTAAGAGGTAATCCTAAATACATCCAACAGTCAATAAGAGGAAGTGCACTCCTCTCAATAGTTCCAGGGGCCAATCATTGGAAGTGCATTGTGCAGTATAGTCAGTCTGAAGATGACATTGACCAGACGAACTCTGCTGCAGTATTCGCCGTCGGTGACAAACAAAATCTAGCCTTTCTACAACGTTAACATGAAACTGCACAACCCAGTCCTCATTAAATACCTTCAGTCATCCCTCTGATAGTAAACGGAGACAGTTTCCCACTCACCTCCCTCCACCACTCTTCATATGAGGATTCCAACAGAGTGAGAGTGCAACGGTGGCCACAGTGGGACCAGTGGAATGGAGGCAGTCACACGTCATCACCTCATTAGACTGAGGGCCTCGAGGAGCATACAGGGCCGTGTCTAATGATTCAGTGGTGGATGGGATGCGTGTTGAAGCCGTGATAAACCTACTCAAGGGAGTTTTCTGGCATGCCAAATGACGAGTGGGTCTGTGTTTTCAGATGGCTGGGTATGTGCATACGTACGTACTTCAAAGGCTGGTGCCCAGATAATTATAATGTCTTCGGTCTGCCTGCCAAATTGACACTCAGCCCGAGAAGCCTCTTAACAAACAAAGGCTCCGGTCTTACTGACGTAAGCGGAAGGGAGATGGGTTCATGTGATTGGCTGAGCCAATCGCCAGGCAAAGTGTTAACATTAATAAAATACGCTGTTCAATGCGAATCAGATGAGCGCACAGAGATTATTCCGTTGTGCCGGTCTCCATTGCATTCACGCATGCTCAGTTCAGATGGCCTCCATGCGCAGTCGAAAGCTAACAGCACTAGCAACACTACAGTAGTCTCCTGGTAAATACACTCCTGCTGTGAAGATGAATTATGAAGGAAGGCCTGAGTGTGTTGTGTTCAGAGGAATACATGTGTCAGTCACATCCTCCAGCCAGCATACGGTTGGCCTTGCGCATCATGAACGAGGAGTGCCAGCTGTCAGAATTCTGCCATATACTCTCAACCTTATTTAGCCCGTCCAGTCACCACTCGCAGGGCTTCACTGTGGCGGTATTCTCACTAGTAGAATATAAAAGGACCATCATTATGCTTATAATGCAAGAGCCAAGTATCATAGATGCTAGTCACTAATGTCACCTAGCCAGTTAAATCAGTGGCTGTGATGGGCTAAGTAAGGATGAGAGAGTATATGGCTGAATTCTGACACCCCTTCTTCATGATACGCAAGTCCAACACTATGGTGGTGGACTCAAAATCAAATTGCCTACCAATGGTGGTATATAGCAAGTGCTGAATTCTAGGCATTGTGAGTTGCTGTGCTGCATTCTAGGCATTGTGAGTTGCTGTGCTGCATTCTAGGCATTGTGAGTTGCTGAGCTGCATTCTAGGCATTGTGAGTTGCTGAGAAGATGTTATGTAACGGTCCTCCATTTCCCATGACTGCTGCAGCTCCTTAGACACCCCTCCCTGTCAGCGCCAACACAGCCCATAAAACAGACATCTCACTGAACTGCATTCCATTATACACAGACAGACCTGGAGAAAGGACAGGACCCATGGCACCTAGACTAAACACATTGGCAAGAACACCAACAGGGCAGGCAAACAAGCTACGATGGTTGCGCTGACCGGCAACAAAAGACAAATGAACGCCCCCACTACAATCTAAATCTACACAAACCCACATCTACAGGAACACTATCAACTATAAAAGCAGTCAATGATATATAGGCTAGGCTTAAATGGAGGCTTGTGGCAACATATGTATCATGTAAGGTCAAAGGTTATATTAGCCATCTGTATTGTGGAGCACGTCGCAAACTGATTCCTTTGCAAGACTATTCTCCTGAAACGACAATGTGCCTGTATGAATGGAACTTTGACAGGAGAAAAGGGGATTATAAATCTATCCGTGTCAGCTCACCGCCAGATGTGATGGTTTTCCCTTGAAACACACTTTCATATCTGGTTCTCTAAACATTTTGGGAAAGTGAGAACTTCTGTGGCTTGTATTTGTAAAGCACATTAGAGTTAGTGAGCAATGCAGCAATGTTAGTGTCAGGCAGTTAGAGACAGCCATGCATTTTAAATTACCAGGCCCCTTTTCCCCCACTATTAGTTCCATAAACACTGCTCAACCTGAAGAGAAGGACAAAGGACTCCATATAGGCAGAAACACATAGGCCAGTGGACTTAAGTACAGTAGTATCATGCTAATATTTTGCAAACCATATCAGCCATTTACAGTACCATTATCCAAGCTGAGCGGCATTTTGGTACCTTGTGCGAGTATGCAATAGGGCAGCAATAGTTAACACATTTAAAGACATCTTAAACGTTGCAAATATATTGAAAGCCGAACACTGTATCCCTAGCCAGGGCACAGGCAGAAACGGTGCATTTTCCAGGCACACTATGGTCTGGATAACATTACTCTCCCTCCCACTCTACTCGGAGTACAAACACTCAAACGCTCCCTCCCACAGATTTCCTACACTTACGCAATTCCGCCAGCCCTGCTGCCAAAAGGCTCTCTTCTCCCTCAGACCCAAAAACAGCCACTCCTCTCCATGCGCGGGTGGGGGGAGGGGGGAGGCTAAGGGAGAGAAGTTTGGGGTGGCGCCAGCGGCAGGCCACAGGCTTTAAGGACCGGGGGACTTTAAACCTAGAGCATAAGTAATAGTTCTAGACAGTTTTGATCTGTGCTTAGAGGGCAAAGTCATTAGCAAGTCATGTCTACAGGCGCAGGGGGCAGTGGGGCAGTTGAGAGGAGGATAGAGGATGGGTAGGCGAACAGAGAATTACCAAGCAAACAAAAGACAGACATATGATAACCATACCAAAATGGTTATGGTAGGAGTTAGGGACGTCCCATGATCCGGATAGCACTAGCCTTTAAAACTCCACTTCAGGAGTCTGTTTTGGAGGTGAAGAAGACGTTTCTCATTGCACGAGAGAGACAGGGATGCTCGACCACCACTCCAGCCTACACAGCAATCACCTCAACACTACCACTTGTTGGATTTTTGTTGGATCTCGGCCACTTTCATGTCACGCCTGGTATGCCATTAACCCAGGTTCTACAAATTAGAGGATAATCCCCTTAACAGACAAGCCACATGGTACTGTAAATAAACCAGGCATTAAGTGACCATACGTCTTCCAGTTGGCTTCTGGTCCACATCAGGCAAGATGAACAGCTGGGTAACAGACTGCCAACTGCACTGTGGATATTTCATTTCAGAGGAGCGCTTCCCTGTCCTGAATAATAAAAAGGCCTGTTTAAAGAAGCTGATGTCAAATATGTTTTATTGATGAACTAGGTTACGTCAACCACAAATCAATCAGTTCGTCATCTGATCAAAGAAAGGAAATATTATACAGCAGTTCCCTGGTCAAAAAAAAAATTAAAAGCCATTAAGGACGGGACAAAACCCCTAATGAATGATATCTGACAACCCTCCAGCTAGCTAATGTAGACAAATCTAGCCAAGGTTTTCTAGATATACATATTCACACAAATCTGAGAGAATTAGTCCTCAAGATAATTATAATTTCCTAGCACATGAGAATAGACCCATTGATAGTGTCACAAAACAGATGGCCCAATTGACAGCACAGACGCTTCAACTGTGAACAACAAATTTCACAAGGCTGTGTAGCATAGCCCGAATTAAGCTCATGTCGCTCATGGACTTGGAATGAAAAAAAAGAAAAGTACTTTGGGAGAGAATAAGGCCCATAGTCTGTGGGTGAGGCCCTTCAGTCCAGTCAGAATGGCAACTACGAACAAATGATGTCAGAGATATACAAAAGTAGCAAGAAAAGTTTACAGCTAAAACTACTGATATCATCAAGCCTTACTAACAAAGAAGCAGCCAGACAAAACTAACAGTTGATGGGTACTAGGGACAGGCGGAAATCAAAACATACGTCAACTAATCTATTATTAATTGTAAAAAGCATCCAGACCGTTCAGCCAGTACAGGCCCAGAGGACTGGAGCCCTGCCCAGCATTTTATGGCCACTATGTCGCCATGGAAAGTCACAATCTGCTCTTTGGGAGTCCTTAAGGACCAGCCCCGCCAACCCCAAAGTGGGGCGGACATTTTGTGGTTAGAGAGAGTAAGGGCCCGTGATGGGACATTTAAATGGAAGACTTAGGATGGGGCTCGTTTTCAATATCCTCTTTTTCAGCTTATCATTGTAGATTAACCACAAGCACACAGCAAGAGGACGTCAAAGTAAATAAATAGTGAACCCTCATCAGCAAAATAAACTTCACACCTTTAATCTGGGCTCTGAAAGCATACAGGAGAGTGCATTGCATAAGGGGCTGTAAAACGTGGAAAGTGACAGGAAGCTCCTAACGATCATCTGAATTGTGTTTGGGATGCTGCTTCATCTGGCTAAACTGGGGCAGATCAGGGCACCCCGCTGACCGATAACGGTGCTGAGAGTCCGGTTGGGACAGGAGCACAGGAAAGGACTTTGTTGTGGTGAAGGTACATGGTCTGTCCAAACCCTCTGGTAAATCACAAACTGTCAGCAATTCTAGCCTTGCAAACCACCGTACTTAACCATGGCAAAGTGACTGGGAATATGGCAGAATACAAACAGTGTAGTTATTCCCTCTGTAAGGCAATCAAACAGGCAAAAACGTCAGTAGAGACAAAGTGGAGTCACAATTCATTGGCTCAGACACGAGGCGTATGTGGCAGGGTCTACAGACAATCATGGATTACAAAGAGAAAACCAGCCACGTCGTGGACACCGACATCTTGCTACCGGACAAGTATAAACACCTTCGCCCGTTTTGAGGATAATACAGTGTCACCGACGCGGCCCACTACCAAGGACTGTGGGCTCTCAGACATTTAAGCGTGTTAACCCCTTTCAAGGCTGCCGGCCCAGATGCATTCGCTATCACACTGTCCTATCCCATCTGGACAAGAGAAAAACCTATGTAAGAATGCTGTTCATTAACTACAGCTCAGCGTTCATCATAGTACCCTCCATGCTCATCATTAATCTTGGGGCCCTGGCTCTGATCCCCACTCTGTGCAACTGGGTCCTGCACTTCCTGAAGGGCCACCCACAGGTGGTGAAGGTAGGAAACAGCCACTTCACTGATCTACAGTGGCCCCACAAGGGTGTATGCTCAGCCCCCTTCTGTACTCCCTGGTCACCCGTGACTGCGTGGCCACGCACACCTCCAACTGAATCATCAATTTTGCAGACAACAGCAGTAGGCCTGATTACAAACAATGACGAAACAGCCTACATAGAGGTGGTAAGGGCCCTGGGAGTGGTGCCAGGAAGATACCCTCACTCGATGTCGACAAAAAAAAAGGTACTGATCGTAGACTTCAGGAAAGCGCAGCGGGAGCACGCCCCTATCCACATTGACGGGACTGCAGTGGAGCAGTTAGAAAGCTTCAAGTCCCTCGGCATACACGTCACTGTCGATCTGAAATGGTCCACCCACCCACGCAGACAGTGTGGTGAAGGCACAACACCGCCTCTAACTTCAGTAGGCTGAAAAAAAGTGACATTGCACCGAAAACGCTCAAACTTTTACAGATGCACAATTGAGAGCATCACGTCAGGCTGTATCGCCGCCTGGTATGGCAACTGCACCACCCTCACAGGGCTCTCCAGAGGGTGGTGTGGTCTGCCCAACATCACCAGGGGCAACCTACCTGCCCTCCAGGACACCTACAGCACCTGATGTCACAGGATGGCCAAAAAGATCATCAAGGACAACAACCTGAGTCACTGCCTGTTCCCCCCACTATCATCCAGAAGGTGATGTCAGTACAGGTGCATCAAAGATGGGACCGAGACTGAAAAACAGCTTCCATCTCAAGACCATCACTGTTAAATAGCCATCACTAGGCGGCTTCCACCTGGTTACGTAACCCTGCACCTTAAAGCTGTTGCCCCTTATACAGTTGAAGTCGGAAGATTACATTCACCTTAGCCAAAGACATTTAAACTCCATTTTTCACCATTCCTGACACTTAATCTTAGGGAATTTTTACTGTCTTAGGTCAGTTAGGATCACCACTATTTTAAGAATGTGAAATGTCAGAATAAAAGAATAATTCATTTCAGATTTTATTATCGGTCATCACATTCACAGTGGGTCAGAAGTTTACATGCACTCATTTAGTATTTTGGTAGCGTTGCCCTTAAATTGTTTACCTTGGGTCAAACGTTTTGGGTAGCCTTCCACAGTAAGTTGGGTGAAATTTGGCCCATTCCTCCTGACAGAGCTGGTGTAACTGAGTCAGGTTTGTAGGCCTTGCTCGTGCACGCTTTTTCAGTTCTGCCCACAAGTTGTCTATAGGATTGAGGTCAGGGCTTTGTGATGTGATGGCCACTCAAATACCTCGACTTTGTTGTCCTTAAGCTATTTTGCCACAATTTGGGAAGTATGCTTGGGGTCATTGTGCATTTGGAAGACCCATTTGCAACCAAGCTTTTAACTTCCTGACTGATGTCTTGAGATGTTGCTTCAATATATCCACATAATGTTCCATCCTCATGATGCCATCTATTTTGTGAAGTGCACCAGTCCCTCCAGCAGAAAAGCACACCAACATGATGCTGCCACCCCTGTGCTTCACGGTTGGGATGGTGTTCTTCAGCTTGCAAGCATCCCCCCCTTTAACTCCAAACATAACTATGGTAATTATGGCCAAATAGTTCTATTATTGTCTCAGACCAGAAGAGAGGACATTTCTCCAAAAAGTACGATAGTTGTCCCCATGTGCAGTAGCAAACCGTAGTCTGGCTTTTTTTAATGGCGGTTTTGGAGCAGTGGCTTCTTCCTTGCTGAGCCCGCCTTTCAGATGTCGATATAGGACTCGTTCTACTGTGGATATTGATACTTTTGTACCTGTTTCCTCCAGCATCTTCACAAGGTCCTTTGCTGTTGTTCTGGGATTGATTTGCACTGCTCACCAAAGTACATTCATCTCTAGGAGACAGAATGAGTCTCCTTCCTGTGCGGTATGACGGCTGCATGGTCACATGGTCTTCATACTTACGTACTACTGTTTGTACAGATGAACGTGGTACCTTGCTCCCAAGGATGAACCAGAATTGGAGGTCTACAATTTTTTTTTTTTAAGGTCCTGGCTGATTTATTTGGATTTTCCCATGATGTCAAGCAAAGAGGCACTGCGTTTGAAGGTCGGTCTTGAAATACATCCACAGGTACATCTCCAATTAACTCAAATGATGTCAATTAGCCTAACAGAAGCTTCCATAGCCATGACATAATTTTCTGGAATTTTCCAAGCGAAAATTCCAGTGAAGTAATCTGTCTGTAAACAATTGTTGGAAAATATACTTAGGACATCTACTTTGTGCATGACACAACTGAGTTGCCAAAACTATAGTTTGTTAACAAGAAATGTGTGGAGTGGTTGAAAAACTTTACGTTTTAATGACTCCAACCTAATTGTACGTAAACTTCCGACTTAGACTTGAAATTCCTGGCCACTTCAGTAATGGAACACTAGTCACTTTAAAAATGTTTGCATATTTTTGCTTGACTCATTTCATTTGTATATACTGTATTCTATTCTATGCCACACCGCCATTGCTCATCCTAATATATTACATTTTCATTTTAGGTTGTGTGTATTGTTAGATATTACTGCACTGTTGGAGCTAGAAACAAGCATTTCGCTACACCCGCAATAATATCAGCTAAACATGTGTATGTGACAAATAAAATTGGATTTAAACACTAGAAAATACAGTTAAATCTAGTTTTACGACACTCACTGAAATAACACGCTTGGAAACGGGATTCTTCACATTTCACGCCACTTTAGTCTGCAAGTGAAGGGTGCAAATTGCCATTACTCTGAGATGGACAGGGTGCACTTGCGACAACTGGGTTCAAGAGGACCCTTCAGAGCTCAAGATCTCTCCCTCTTCGAATGAGGAATGGTAACGCGGCTAACTTCAAGCAATGCAAGCGGATACGCATGCATCAATTCAAACTTTGGCCAAGACTTCCTAAACATAAGCCAACATATAGCAGGACAACTGTTAATTACATGGAGGCTTGCAAGTCAAGGCTGACAAATGATCACGTGGAACCACAATTCTCCTATAGAGCTCCATTTTTATGGAACGGTCTGCCTACCCATGTAAGAGACGCAAACTCGGTCTCAACCTTTAAGTCTTTACTGAAGACTCATCTCTTCAGTGGGTCATATGATTAAGTGTAGTCTGGCCCAGGAGTGGGAAGGTGAACGGAAAGGCTCTGGAGCAACGAACCGCCCTTGCTGTCTCTGCCTGGCCTGTTCCCCTCTTTCCACTGGGATTCGCCCGCCCCCCCCCCCCCCCTTGGGTTGTGCCGTGGCGGAGATCTTTGTGGGCTATACTCGGGCTTCTCAGGATGGTAAGTTGGTGGTTGAAGATATCCCTCTAGTGGTGTGTGGGCTGTGCTTTGGAAAAGTGGGTGGGGTTATATCCTTCCTGTTTGGCCCTGTCTGGGGGTGTCCTCGGATGGGGCCACAGTGTCTCCTGACCCCTCCTGTCTCAGCCTCCAGTATTTATGCTGCAGTAGTTTGTGTCGGGGGGCTAGGGTCAGTTTGTTATATCTGGAGTACGTCTCCTGTCCTCGTTGGTGTCCTGTGTGAATTTAAGTGTGCTCTCTCTAATTCTCTCCCGGAGGACCTGAGCCCTAGGACCATGCCTCAGGACTACCTGACATGATGACTCCTTGCTGTCCCCAGTCCACCTGGCCATGCTGCTGCTCCAGTTTCAACTGTTCTGCCTGTGATTATTATTGGACCATGCTGGTCATTTATGAACATCTTGGCCATGTTCTGTTATAATCTCCACCCGGCACAGCCAGAAGAGGACTGGCCACCCCTCAGCCTGGTTCCTCTAGGTTTCGGCCTTTCTAGGGAGTTTTTACTAGCCAACGTGCTTCAACACCTGCATTGCTTGCTGTTTGGGGTTTTCGGCTGGGTTTCTGTACAGCACTTTGAGATATCAGCTGATGTACGAAGGGCTATATAAATACATTTGATAGAGTTGTCACCTTTTGTTTTCTTATGAGCAGTAATAACGCTCACCCACTGTCCCCATTAACTAGAATTCCTCCTTTTAGGGAAAACAAATATTTACCTACAGTACTGGACTTCAGCGTTTGACTGGTCACTGGGAGGCCATGTTTTAGATTAGACCTCGTTTTAAACACTCAGCTGCATCTATTAAGCAGGGTTGATTACATTCTCTTGGCTCATCTCAGACATATGCACTGCAGATAGCACAGGTTGTTCCCATCTCTGCTCAGGGTGGGACAGTATTGGTGAGGAGCCAAGGAGAGGGGAGGAGGGCCAACATCCCATGATTGATTACCTGCTTAGTGTGGCTTTAAGAACATTCAGCATCTGTATCAGCAGAGAGAACAATGTTGACCTGTCATCACTAATCTTCCATTTCTACCATCCTGAAGGCTGTACACAAGTTGTTTGTAGCCATCCATTTGTAAGATACTTATGTTGTGTTAAAATCTAGGCTGTTATTGTTCAGGAGGTACAGGAATACTGCAGGGTACTGAATATGTAAATATTTCATACAGTAATGCATTCCAATGATTGTATGAAACCGATGGAAAATTGTTCCAGGAAAAAAAAGGGCTTTTTTTCCAGTAATCGATAATGCTGAATAAGCCATCGCACAAAGGAATACAAAAACATCAATTATCAAATGTGCTTAGTAGATGGGGACTATATTTAAAAAAAAAAATACAGATTTTGGCAGCAGCAGTGGGAGCCAGCACATTCTAAAACTGACTGCATACACCAACAGTACAAAACATTGAGAACACCTTCCTTAGAACAGCCTCAAGTCATCAGGGCATGGACTCTACAAGTTGTCGAAAGCGTTCCCCAGGGATGCTGGTCCATGTTGACTCCAAACGCTTCCCACGGTTGCTTCAAGTTGGCTGGATGTCCTTTGAGTGGTGGCAGAAAAAAAAGTACCCAATTGTCATACTTGAGTAAAGATACCCAGTAAATACCAAATTGAGTAAAAGTCAAAGTATACTCAAGTACCACAAGTAAATATACTCAAGTGCCACAAATAAACGTAACTGCTAAAATATAAGTATCAAAAGTATAAATAATTTAAATCCTTATATTAAGCAAACATCACAATTTTCTTGGATAGCCAGGAGCACACTCAGACATCATTTACAAACAAAGCATGTGTTTAGCGAGTCAGCCAGATCAGAGGCAGTAGGATGTTCTCTTAATAATTGCATGAATGACACTTTCTGACCTGCTAAGCATACAACTTTTGGTTGTCAGGGATATTGTATGGAGTAAAAAGTACATTATTTTCTTTAGGAATGTAGTGAAGTAAAAGTTGTAAAAATATTTTTTAAATGGTTAAGTACCTATATCACCCAAAAGCAACTTTAGTACTTTAAAGTATTTTTACAGCACTGGGTGGTGGACCATTAGATACACAACTGTTGAGCATGAAAAATACAGCAGTGTTGCAGTTGACACAAACCACTACACTTGGCACCTACTACCCCCTACAAAACACACAATCTATTGCCATGCCCATTTACACTTTGAATGGCACACACACAAGCCATGTCTCAACACTTAAAAATCCTTCTTTAACCTGGCTCCCATTCATCTACACTGGTTGAAGTGGATTTAACAATTGATATCAATAAGAAATCATAGCATTCACATTGATTCACCTGGTCAGTCTAATGGAAAGAGGTGTGCTTAATGTTTTGTACAGCCAGAGCATATCCATAACAGATTACCTGCAGCACATCTCCAATATACATCTCCCACCATCTGAAGGCCAGCACAAAGGACAGAACAGGAAGAACACGTGCCTGCACTCCACCCTCCCTACAGTATGTGTTGTAACTCCTCCATACCTCTGGGAGGAGGGCCAGAGCTGAGCACGCAGACTCCAGCATCCTCAGTGCGTTCTGTCAGTGCAGCCCTATGCCGATCGACCGGCAGAATGCCCCGGCCAGATTAGAGAGCCTTCATGAATCGCCGCTCACCTTGGATGATTCCCAGGGCATCTCGGACCATAGTGGTGCTCCTCCCCAAGAGCATTGTGGGATGTCATACTAATCTATTTAGATTATATACGCAAGTCTCTGCACATACTCAAGTCGCTTTGATTTTAGAGAAGAGCTTCACGAGAGCTCAGCTCGGTCATCCGTAGGTCAGTCACTTGTTTTGGCAGGGTAATGGTTAGCACAGCACGCTAGCTTCTGGAGTACAAGATTCCATTGTTGACGTGAGATTGACTCTCGCCTTGGGCAGAGGAGCGACTCCATCACGTAGATGCCGTGCATCAATAAGGACATGAGTTGTTCCTGACCATGTGGCCTGGCGAGGAAAAGGCCAGGTCATTGGACGTCCCCAGTTCTTGTTCCTCTCAGTTCTGATGTCAGACACCAATCTCCTGCTGCTGGGTGACATTGGCAGGTCAGACGAGCAAACGATCCTCTCCACTGGGGAATCAATTCTGGGTTACGACTGTGAGCCATGGGGCAAGGACAGGCTCCCAGGGCCTTGACTGTGGACCAAACTATTCCCAGCATGCCATGTGTGGGACAGTGTGTATTTAAGGAAAAATAATACTCCAGAGCAAATCTCCTTAATACCTCCTCAGCACAGCTCAACCCCCCCAGCCTTAGTAAAAATGAAACTCCCACCAGAGTGTATTTTAAGCAGAGACGGACACAGTTACTGACAAGGCTCACAATCACCCCACACACACACACGCAAACGTCAAATGAAGGAGAATCTGGACGCAGCACTGTCGTAGGATATTATTTTAGAAAAGCTTGTGCCATTATGCTGGTTAACATATGCAGTTATTCCAGGGACCTCTAGTTGTAAGGATGGAGAGGAGACAGGCTTTACAGGACCCAGACAGCCTGCGTGTTGAGGCTGTCATAACAATATTATTACTGAATGTGGATCTGTGATCCTGAGGGTGATACTGGCAAGACATCACAGCCCACAGAAGCAGAATGACAGACAGACTGAAGTAGACGTACGCACAGTGAAAGCAGAGTTTAAAGACCCTCGTCATGTCTAATCGTGGTTTCACACTGACTATAGTTATGAACTCTTCATGTCACCTGTTTTCATGACTTCTACCAGTGGGGTCCGCACTGTGTTTAAATAGAACTGTCGAAAGCTCATGAGCTCAAAAATGTATATTGGTGCTTAATTTCTTTCCTTATACTGACATTATGTGGGGGTGTTTGCAGAATAATTCTTCAGAGAGAACATATTAACATTGTATCTCTCCTTGGCTAGTGTTTTACACCCACTCTATAACATTATCACTGAGATGCCACATCTGCAGAACTTCTCATTTATTTGGATTGCGAGCATCCACCACTTTGTGCAGAGAACACCCCATGCTCAAAGCCTGTGTGTAGGGTTACAGCTAATGTTGTAAGTAGCCTTTGGCTACATGCAAATCAAATTAAAGTAATCCCAGAGAAGGTCATGTCGCAAACTCCCCCTTCTCTCCCCCCCGCTCAAGTTTCCCCCATTAACAAAATGCAGAACTGAAAAGCCCCCAAAATGTCAAAGGACATTATCTCAGACACACATTTCCAATGCCTTGGATTTCATACATATACACATAAAAGTAAACATGTAAAGCTGAAATAAAAGACACCAGAATCACAAGAAGCTTACTCTCAAATGTTGTGTACAAATTTGTTTACATCCCTGTTAGTGAACATTTTTCCTTTGCCAAGATAATCCATCCATCTGACAGGTGTGGCATATCAAGAAGATTAAAAAGCATGATCAATACAGGTGCACATTGTGCTGGGACAATAAAAGACCACTCTAAAATGTGCAGTTGTCACAATACAATGCCACAGATATCTCAAGTTGAGGGAGCGTGCAATTGGCATGCTGACTGCAGGAATGTCCAACAGAGCTGTTGCCCGAGAATTTAATGTTAATGTCTCTACTATAAGCCGCCTCAAAAGTAATTTGAGAGAATTTGGCAGTACGTCCAACCGGCCTCACAACCGCAGACCATGACAGCCAAGGACTTCCACATCCGGCTTCTTCAGGATCGACGCTAGCCAAGGACCTTCAGAGGGAGTGTGGGGGTGCTGAGGAGTATTTCTGTCTGTAATAAAGCCCTTTAGTGGGGAAAAACTCATTCTGATTGGCTGGGCCTGGCTCCCAAATGGGTGGGCCTACGCCCTCCCAGGCCCACCCATGGCTGCTCCCCTGCCCAGTAATGTGAAATCCACAGATTAGGGCCCAAGTTATTTATTTCAATAGTCTGATTTCCTTCTATGAACTAAGTCAGTAAAATCTTTGAAATAGTTGCATGTTGCATTCATACCTCTGTTCATAAGTCCATAGCTCCTAGGCCTGGAGCCATGCACACATTGACTCTTGGTGTGCACACAATATAGAACTCAAACTGCCTGGGGTCATGAGTGAATACTCATGACAGCCTGAATATTAAAAAACATTGATGTACTGTAGCTGTTATCTGTTGAGCAGTAGAGATATTTGTCTCCAAACCCCTAAGGTCCAGCCTAACTGGCAAGTGTCTCCAATTACATTTAACCTCTCCCTGTCCGTGTCTAATACCAACATGTTTTAAGCAGACCACCATAGTGCCCTGTGCCCTGTGCCCTAAAACACTAAGGTAACCTGCCTGAATGACTGACCCACAGCACTCACATCTGTAGCCATGAAGTGCTTTGAAATGCTGATCATGGCTCACAACACTAATTATTCCAGAAACACTATACCCACTCTAATTTGCATACCACCCAATCAGCTCCACAGATGCAATCGCTATTGCGCGCCACACTGCCCTTTCACACTTGGAAAAAAGGAACACCTATGAATAGAATGCTATTCATTGACTACAGCGCAGCATTCAACACCAGGGTGCCCTCAAAAGCTCATTATTAAGCTAAGGACCCTGAGACTAAACACCTCCCTCTGCAACTGGATCCGGGACTTCCTGACGGGCCGCCCCCAGGTGGTACGGGTAGGTAACACATCCGCCACACTGATCCTCAACACAGGGGACCCTCAGGGGTGCGTGCTCAGTCCCCTCCTGTACTCCCTGTTCACTAATTACTGCACAGCTATGCACGACTCCAACACCATCTTTAAGTTTGCCAATGACAGTGATACGTAGGCCTGGTCACCGACAACGACGAGACAGCCTATAGGAAGGTCAGACCTGGCCGTATGGTGCCAGGACAACAACCTCTCCCTCAACGTGATCAAGACAAATGAGATGATCGTGGACTACAGGAAAAAAGAGGACCGAGCACGCCCCCATTCTCATCGATGGGGCTGCAGTGGAGCAGGTTGAGAGTTAAGTTCTCTGGTGTCCACATCACCAAACTAACATGGTCCAAGCACACCAAGACAGTTGTGAAGAGGGCACAACAAATCCTATTCCCCCCCACTCTGTTATCTATGCATAGTCTTGCTATTGTTATTTTACTGCTGCTCTTTAATTACTTGTTGCTTCTATATCTTATCCGTATTTCTTTTAAACTACATTGTTGGTTCGGGGCTCGTAAGTAAACATTTCACTGTAAAGTCTACACCTGTTGTATGCGGCGCATGTGACGAATACAACTTGATTTGAGTTGGTCAACACTCCCCCTGTCAAATCAATCACACATTCCACAGACCAAGCCTCTCTGCACACTCCCACTGCCCACTAAAACACCAACAGTCAGCCTACTCTACTCACCCACATATGAATGATTCCATGCCATCCTTATACCAAATAATCCATTAAAATCGCTCACACACACAGGTTAACCACGTCAACAGTGCTGCACAATATCCCACTCCTAAACAGTTGTTTAGAATAGATGACACCATGGGTACAACTAGTAGTCAAGACTGACCCCAGCCGAGGTCATCCCTGGGTCACAAAGTTATCCGTGGTTGTACAACGTGAGGCAAACCAGGATTAGCACTGGAGAAATGTAACATGTCTCAAACAGGTTCTGTGTAGAGCAGAGTGTAAACAGAAAAGGGAAACGTCATCTCTGTACAAAGAAGAATGGTATGATGGTGGTGGGAAATAAACTAAATGGATGCCAGACCTTGCGGTAAAGGACAGGAGAAGACAGAGGTACAAGGTATAAGAGTAATTGGGAATTGAGAGGTCCTTTCAACAATGAACTCCGATCCCTCCATTTATACAGACATGTGCACCAGAGAATCCAATCCTAAAGTAAAACATCCGAGAGAGAGGATTCCTAAACTAAAACATCCAATGGGGGGGATAAAATAAGAGCGAGAGAAAATACCTTTCTGGCTGAAGCAGTTGCCTATATTTAGCCAGGGTTGTGCCATTGGGCAAACGCACCAGTTCTGCCGTTCCATTACCTACCTGCTGCAGCTTTCCAGCACTTTCCACCTTTCCCATCCCTGATGGGACATCAACCCACTTACAGCCTTGTAGATGAACAGCCAGAGATGTTTCCACCAGGCAAGGTGACCCCAGCCATTCTCACACAGAGGAGCGCACTCAGCCTGGGCTGCACAGCTCAGCTGACCCGGGGTCCCAGAGAGAGAGGCTGCAGTGGGGCTATACGGGTCAGGCCTAACCCTCTAACGGGGAAACCAAACCCACTCACAGGTAAATTCTGTGCTGATTTTACTTGAAAGGAGCACTATGACATTGGAGACGTATATAAACCTGTTTAATATGGCTGGGATCCCGTTAATGGGATGGATATGACAGCCAGTGAAAGTACAGGGCGCCAAAGTCAAAAACAGAAATCTCGTAACTAAAATTCCTCAGACAGTACTATTTTACACCATTTTAAAGATAAACTTGTTAATCCCACCAGTGTCCGATTTCAAAAAGGCTTTACGACGAAAGCACAACATTATGTTAGGTCAGCACCTATTCACAGAAAAACAGCCATTTTTCCAGCCAAAGAGAGGCGGAGTCACAAAAAGCAGAAAGATACAAATTAATCACTAATCTTTGATATCTTCAGATGACACACGTTACACAATAAATGTATGTTTTGTTCGATAATGTTAATATTTATAGCCAAAAATCTGTTTACATTGGCTCATTTTCAGTAATGTTTTGCCTCCAAAACATCCAGTGATTTTGCAGAGAGCCACATCAATTTACAGAAATACTCATAATAAACATTGATAAAAAGATACAAGTATTATACATGGAACTTTAGATAAACCTCTCCTTAATGCAACCGCTGTGTCAGATTTTTTTTTTTACTTTTCAGAAAAAGCACACCATGCTATAATCTGAGTACAGCGCTCTAAGCCCAAACAAGCCATAAAGATATCTGCCATGTTGTGGAGTCAGACGTCAGAATACCATTATAAATATTCACTTACCTGTGATGATCAGAATGCACTCCCAGGAATCCCAGTTCCACAATAAATGTTTGATTTGTTCCATAAAGTCCATAATTTATGTCCAAACACCTTTTTGTTCACGCGTTCAATACACAATCCAAACTCACTACGTGCGGGCAAGTCCATGCAAAAGTTCAGAAGAAAAGTCATATTACAGTTCGTAGAAACATGTCAAACGATATACAGATTCAATCTTTAGGATGTCAACATAAAATCTTCAATAACGTTCCAACCGGAGAATTCCTTTGTATGTAGAAATGCAATGGAACGCAGATCTAACTCACATGAACGCACGTGGTCAGCTCATGACACTGCCAGACCCCTGACTCAAAGAGCCCTCATTCCCCCCCTCCTTCACAGTAGAAGCATCAAACAAGGTTCTAAAGACTGTTGACATCTAGTGGAAGCCTTAGGAAGTGCAATATGACCAATATCCCACTGTATATTCGATAGGCCGATGAGTTGAAAACCTACAAACCTCAGATTTCCTACTTCCTGGTTGGATTTCTCAAGTTTTTGCCTGCCATATGAGTTCTGTTATACACAGACATCATTCAAACAGTTTTAGAAACTTCAGTGTTTTCTATCCAAATCTACATAAATTAACAACTGGGCCTGAGTAGCAGGCAGTTCACTCTGGGCACATCCAAGCTACTCAATACTGCCCCCAGCCATAAGAGGTTAAGACAACAAAAACAAGTCCATGAAACAAAGTCTATTACAGGTCCCTGGAGATCTTTTTATTTTGATTTGTTCAATGAAATGTTTTTTTTTTTTAAAGCCTCGAGTGACACTCCATCCCGTGAACGGGACCATTGTCATCATCTGACACTAATTAGCATAACACAAAGGACATAAATATTACTAGAAAATATTCCTATTCATGAAAATCACAAGTGAAATATATTGAGACACAGCTTAGCCTTTTGTTAATCACCCTGTCATCTCAGATTTTCAAAATATGCTTTACAGCCAAAGCTAGACAAGCATTCGTGTAAGTTTAGATAGGCGAGCATAGCATTTTGTCCAGCTAGCAGCAGGTAACTTGGTCACGGAAATCAGAAAAGCAATCAAATTAAACCGTTTACCTTTGATGAGCTTCAGATGTTTTCACTCACGAGACTCCCAGTTAGATCGCAAATGTTCCCCTTTTCCAAAAATATTATTTTTGTAGGCGAAATAGCTCCGTTTGTGCTTCACATTTGGCTGAGAAATCACCTGGAAATTGCAGTCACGAAAATGGTTAAAAATATTCCAAATTAGCTCCATAATAGCGACAGAAACAAGTTGTTTATAATCCTTCAAGGTGTTTTTCAAATATCTATTCGATAATATATCCATCGGGACAATTCGTTTTTCAGTAGGACCGAGTGGAGTAATGGCTACCTCTATTTTACGCGAGTATCTCTGGGAGCATCAGGTGACCACTTGCGCAATGTAGCCACCTACGGGTATTCTTCAACAAATGCGTAAAACTACGTCACAATGCTGTAGGCACCGTCGGGAATACAGAGAAAGAGTAATCTGGTTGATGTCCCTATTGAACAGTGAATGGGCTTCATTGGAACATAGCGCTTTCAGAACATGGGGCACTTCCGGATTGTATTTCTCAGGCTTTCGCCTGCAACATCAGTTCTGTTATACACAGACAATATTTTTACAGTTTGAAACTTGAGTGTTTTCTATCCTAAGCTGTCAATTATATGCATATTCTAGCAGCTTGTCCTGACAAAATATCCCGTTTATTACGGGAACGTTTTTTTTTCCAAAAATGAAAATACTGCCCCCTAGTCACAAATTAAGAACAAAGATCTAAAGGGGAATCGGTAGTTAAACAAAGTGTTCTACCCACCCTGGTGTCGGTAAGCTGAGGGAAGGTCTAGAGAAATGTAACTCAAATCCATAGACAGAGCTATGAATGCAGGGACTGACCATCCATGATATCAAAACTATAGGGTTAGCCATGTTGTTCAGGCTATATAGTGTTAAACTTTAGGGATAGGGGGCAGCATTGTCACTTTGGATGAATAGCGTGCCCATAGTGAACTGCCTCCTATTCTGTCCCAGATGCTAATAGATGCATATTATTATTATTGGATAGAAAACACTGAAGTTTATAAAACTGTTTGAATTATGTCTGTGAGTATAACATAACTCATTGGGCAGGCAAACTTCCAAACAGGAAGTGGAAATTCTGGGGCTGGTTGATTCAACTCATCACCTATTCACATCCAAATAAGATCTGGATCTGTTCGCACTTCTGACGCCTTCCACTAGATGTCAACAGTCAGTAGAACGTGGAATGAAGTCTCTAGTATGATGTGGGGCCGGATGGGAGGGGAATGAGGCACTGGTCTAGCAGAATGCCAGTTCCTGGTTATGCGCAGTACTCATTATATCGTCATGCGTTCCATTACTCTGTATACAAAAACGAATGCGCCGGTTGGAGCGTTATTGGATATATATGATAATAACATCCTGAAGATTCTCTACTTAGTTTGACCAGTTTATTCGACCTGGAATACAACTTTGAAGTTTGTCCGAGTTCGCCTGGACCAGCGCCAGCTTTTAAACATGTGAACTAAACATGCTAGCAAAAGTAGCTAATTGGACACTAGTAATTGACATTCTGGAACAACGATTTATTGCGGAACTAGGATTCCTTGCGCTGCATTCTGATGAAAGCTCAAAGGGAATATTTGTGATGTAATTTCATATTTGTTGACGCCAACATGGCGGAGAAATATATTTACGTCTGAGCGCCGTCTCAGATTGCATGGTATGCTTTTTTCGTAACGTTTAAAAAAAAAAAATAATCTGACACAGCGGTTGCATTAAGAACCAGTGCATCTTTAATTATATGTAAAACATGTATCTTTCGTCAAAGTTTGAGTATTTCTGTTATCTGCTCTAATTACTCCGGATATTTGAGGCATTTCTGAACATGACTCCAATGTAAACCGAGATGTGGCTATAAATATGCATATTATCGAACAAAACATAAATGTATTGTGTAACATGATGACATGAGTGTCATCTGATGAAGGTTATCAAAGGTTAGTGATTAATTTTATCTTTGGCTGGGAAAAATGGCTGTGTGTTTATTTGGATTTGGTGGGTAACAAATATATGTTGCGTTCGCTGTAAAACTTAAATCAGACACGATTGGTAGATTAACAAGATGTTTTCCATTTGCTGTATTGGACTTGTTAATGTGTGATAGTTAAATATTTTTGAATTTCCCTTGAAACCTTTTCAGTGGAATGTTGGGGGAGGTTCAGTTATCGGAACGTGTCCTAGACAGGTTAATGTACATTTACTTTGTTTACAAACATCTGGAATAAAAAAAGTTGACCTAAGCTTGAGGCACTTATAAGTTAAATTCTTCAAGAATCAATGGGTACAAATAATGTATACATCTAAAAATGGATGAAGTAACTACAGTTTGCCTCTAAAAAGGAACAAACCCAACCAAAAGCAGAATCTCATTCTCTTGATTGAAGAGAGGACAGAGAACGGGTTCCCACTGCAGGGTAGGCTGGCCTTATTCCTGAATAGACATCACCTGCTTGCTTATCTGCCACCAAGTTCAAGTACTCTTATAGGACAATGAGCATTCCTCAGTTCTCCCAGAGAGCTAGAAAATAAGTTCCACCTTCAGTAAACAAACCCATCACTTCACAAGACAAGAAGCCTCTGATGTTAACAGGATTCCCCCAGGGGAAAATGTATGAACACTACTCTGCACTAATAACTGATGAAACAGCGAGCTCGTTTTGCATGGCCCAGTGGCCCAGATGAGGGACTTGAACATTCAGACCATTCTGGTCATCCTTAATTGAAATTACCACCCACCCGGGGCCCCAAGCCATGCAAAAGGAACTTGTCCACCTACTGGCTTGGTACATAGGTAGAAAACAGAGGAGCGAGAGAATGTGCACACAGCTCAAAAAAATAAAAGGGAACACTAAAATAACATCCTAGATCTGAATGAATGAAATTCTTATTAAATACCTCTTTCTTTACATAGTTGAATGTGCTGACAACAAAATCACACAAAAATGATCAATGGAAATCAAATTTGTTTACCCATGGAGGTCTGGATTTGGAGTCACACTCAAAATTAGAGTGGAAAACCATACTACAGGCTGATCCAACTTTGATGTAATGTCCTTAAAACAAGTCAAAATGAGGCTCAGTAGTGTGTGGCCTCCACGTGCCTGTATGACCTCCCTACAACGCCTGGGCATGCTCCTGATGAGGCGGCGGATGGTCTCCTAAGGGATCTCCTCCCAGACCTGGACTAAAGCATCCGCCAACTCCTGGACAGTCTGTGGTGCAACGTGGCGTTGGTGGATGGAGCGAGACATGATGTCCCAGATGTGCTCAATTGGATTCAGGTCTGGGGAACGTGCGGGCCAGTCCATAGCATCAATGCCTTCCTCTTGCAGGAATTGCTGACACACTCCAGCCACGAGGTCTAGCATTGTCTTGCATTAGGAGGAAACCAGGGCCAACCGCACCAGCATATGGTCTCACAAGGGGTCTGAGGATCTCATCTCGGTACCTAATGGCAGTCAGGCTACCTCTGGTGAGCACATGGAGGGCTGTGCGGCCCCCCAAAGAAATGCCACCCCACACCATGACTGACCAACCGCCAAACCGGTCATGCTGGAGGATGTTGCAGGCAACGTTCTCCACTGCGTCTCCAGACTCCGTCACGTCTGTCACGTGCTCAGTGTGAACCTGCTTTCATCTGTGAAGAGCACAGGGCGCCTCTGGCAAATGCCAAAACGTCCTGCACGGTGTTGGGCTGTAAGCACAACCCCCACCTGTGGACGTCGGGCCCTCATACCACCCTCATGGAGTCTGTTTCTGACCGTTTGAGCAGACCCATGCACATGTGGCCTGCTGGAGGTAATTTTGCAGGGCTCTGGCAGTGCTCCTCCTGCCCCTCCTTGCACGAAGGCGGAGGTAGCGGTCCTGCTGCTGGGTTGTTACCCTCCTACGGCCTCCTCCACGTCTCCTGATATGAAGGCGCTACCAGGAGACAGTGTCCAGAGCGTACGGGCTTACGCTGACAGACACAGCAAACCTTCTTGCCACAGCAAACCTTCTTGCCACAGCTCGCATTGATGTGCCATCCTGGATGAGCTGCACTACATGAGCCACTTGTGTGGGTTGTAGACTCCGTCTCATGCTACCACTAGAGTGAAAGCACCGCCAGCATTCAAGTGACCAAAACAGCCAGGAAGCATAGGAACTGAAGTGGTCTTAGGTCACCACCTGCAGAACCACTCCTTTATTGGGGGTGTCTTGCTAATTGCCTATGCCATTTGCACAACAGCATGTGAAATTTGTCAGTGTTGCTTCCTAAGTGGACAGTTTGATTTCACAGAAGTGTGATTGACTTGGAGTTACATTGTGTTGGGTTGAGACAGGGATGCAGTTGAGCCCCACCCTCTTCAACATATATCAACGAATTGTTGAGGGTACTAGAATTCTGCACCACCCAGCCTCACCCTACTAAAATCAGAAGTCAAATGTCTACTTTTTCTTGATGATCTGGTGCTTCTTTCCCCAACCAATGAGGGCCTATAGCAACACCTAGATTTTCTGCACAGATTCTGTCAGACCTGGGCCCTGACAGTAAATCTCAGTAAAACAAAAATGGTATTCCAAAAAAGGTCAAGTTGCCAAGATCAAATACAATACAGTCTATCAAGATACTGTTGCCCATCCAGATCTGGCAGAAAAATATATACTTGAATCAGTAATAAAAACCCATTGCCCTTTATGGTTGTGAGGTCTGGGGTCCACTCAAACACCAAGAATTCACAAAATGGGACAAACACCCAATTGAGAAACTGAATGCAGAATTCTGCAAAAATATCCCCAGCGAACACCACAAAACAATTCATGCAGAGCAAAATCAGGCCAATGCATGCTAATTGCCAAAATCCTGAAAATCTGTTAAATTCTACAACCTAAAAGGAAGCGATTCCCAAACCTTCCATAACAAAGCCATCCTCTACAGAGAGATGAACCTGGAGAAGAGTCACCTAAGCAAGCTGGTCCCAGGGCTCTGTTCAAACACACCCCACAGAGCCCCAGGACAGCAATTCAATTAGACCCACCTAAATCATGAGGGAAAAAGAGAATTATGGGACACATTGCTCTTTTTTTTGTAAATTCTTTCCAAACTAGATACCTGAACACTGTGACTGACCCAAAATTAAGGACAGCTTTGACTATGTACAGACTCAGTGAGCATAGCCTTGCTATTGAGAAAGGCCACCGTAGGCAGACCTGGCTCTCAAGAGAAGACAGGCTATGGCCACACTGCCCACAAAATGAGGTGGAAACTGAGCTGCACGTCCTAACCTCCTGCCAAATGTATGACCATAGAGACACATATTTCCCTCAGATTACACAGATCCACAAAGAATTTGATAACTCCCATATCGAGTGGGTGAAATACCAGTGTACTATCAAAGCAGCAAGATTTGTGACCTGTTGCCACAAGGGGACACCAGCGAACACCATTGCAAATACAACCCATATTTATTTATTTTCCCTTTGTACTTGAACTATTCGCATAGTTTCAACACTATATATAGCCATAACATTTGAAATGTCTCTATTCCTTTGGAACTTTTGAGAGTGTAATGTTTCCTGTTTATTATTTATTTCACTTTGGTTTCCCATACCAATAAAGCCCTTTGAATTGAAAAAAAGGGAGATACATTCTTTTATCATTATGATCAGTCACACTCATGCTAGAGCACAGCCAACCAGCACACAAACTACGGCCAAGGGCTCACGAGTAGGCTACTGGCCTGTGATGGCAGTCATCCTAAAAACTGAGCAGAGAACGTGGCTATGGACTTGTATGTGTCAGTTTCCTCCTGAGTGGCTGAATATAGCCAATACTCTGAAAGGACACGAGGGTTTGTGAAATGGTGTGGTAAATATTTACATTAATGTTCAATAGCAAAAGGCCTGCTCACTCGAAATATACACAGAGTGTACAAAACACCTTCCTAATACTGAGTTGCTCTCCCCTTTGTCCTCAGCCTCAATTCATCAGGGCATGGACTCTACAAAGTGTTGAAAGCGTTCCACAGGGATGCTGGCCCATGTTGACGCCAATGTTCGCAGTTGTGTCAAGTTGGCTGGATGCCCTTTGGGTGGTGGACCATTCTTGATACACTCGGGAAACTGTTGATGAAAAACCCAACAAAATTGCAGTTCACACAAACCAGTGCGCCTGGTACCTACTACCATACCCCGTTCAAAAGGCACTTACACCAAGTTTGTGGACACCCCTTCAAATTAGTGGATGCCGCCATTTCAGCCACACCTGTTGCTGACAGGTGTATAAAATAGAGCACAGACATGCAATCTCCAGAGAAAAACATTAGCAGTAGAATGTCCCGTATTGAAGAGCTCAGTGACCTTCAGTGTGGCACCATCATAGGATGGCCGCTTCACCAACAAGTCAGTTCGTCAAATTTCTGCCCTGCTTGAGCTGCCCCGTTCAACTATAAGTGCTGTTATTGTGAAGAGAAAACAAAGAGCAACAACAGCTCAGCTGCGAAGTGGTAGACCACAAGCTCACAGAACAGGCCCAACGAGTGCTGAAGCATGTAACGTGTAAAAAAATAAATAAAAAGTCCGACCTCAGTTGCAACTCACAGTTCCAAAGTGCCTCTGGAAGCAACGTCAGCACAACTTTTTTTTTTACCTTTATTTAACTAGGCAAGTCAGTTAAGAACAAATACTTATTTTCAATGACGGCCTAGGAACAGTGGGTTAACTGCCTGTTCAGGGGCAAAACAGATTTGTACCTTGTCAGCTCGGGGATTTTAACTTGCAACCTTTTGGTTACTAGTCCAACACCCTAACCACTAGGCACCCTGCCGGGAGCTTCAAGACTAAGATCAACATATGCAATGCCAAGTGCCGGCTGGAGTGATGTAAAGCTCGCCGACCATTGGACTCCGGAGCAGTGGAAACGCATTCTCTAGAGTGATGATTCACGCTTCACCATCTGGCCGTCCAACGGACGACTGTGGGTGTGGCGGATGCCAAGAGAACACTACCTGCCCCAATGCATTATGCCAACTTTAAAGTTTGGTGGAGGAGGAATAATGGTCTGGGGCTGTTTTTCCATGTTTTGGGCTAGTCCCCTTAGTTCCAGTGAAGTGAAATATTAACAGTACAGCATACAATTACATTCTAGACAATTCTGTGCTTCCAACTTTGGCAACAGTTTGGGAAGGCCCTTTCCTGACAAAATGGTTTGTCAAGATCAGTGTGGAAGAACTTGACTGGCCTACACAGAGCCCTGACCTCAATTCCATTGAACACCTTTGGGATGAATTGGAAAGTAGACTGCGAGCCAGGCCGAATCGCCCAACATCAGAGCCCAACCTCACAATGCTCTTGTGGCTGAATGAAAGCAAGAAGCAAGTCCCCACAGCAATGTTCCACCATTTTATTGGACCAGGTGTCGCTTGAAAAAGACCTGTATAAATAAAAGTTCAATAATTGTTTATTTTAATAGTGGAAAGCCTTCCCAGAAGAGTAGAGGCTGTTATCGCAGCAAAGGGGGCGCAACTCCATATCAATACCCATGATTTTTGTAGGAGATGTTCAACATGCAGGTGTCCACATACCTTTGACCATGTAATGTATACATTTTGTCTTGCCCATTCAACATCTGAATGGCAGTGCGCTGCCCTACGGGACTCCCAATCACAGCTGGTTGTGATGCATCCTGGATTTGAACCAGGGTGTCTGTAGTGACGCCTCTAGCACCGCGATGCAATGCCTTAGACCTCTGCCCCACTCGGGAGCCCAATGATGTCTTAATTGTCTGATGGCTTAAAAATACTTTAATTTGTCCCCTCCCCATCTATACTGATTGAAGTAGAAATATCAATAAGGGATCGTAGCTTTCACCTGGTCAGTCTGTCATGGAAAGAGCAGTCGTTCCTAATGTTTTGTGCATTCAATATAGACCCTGCAGCAGAGCAATGATTTACAACCAAACTCTGACTCACGACTGTCAGTGATACTCGGGACAGCAAAGCCAATGCGCTGGATATCTCATAATCACAAGGCGTTCGTAACTATTTAAAAGGCCTCAAAGCCCACCTTGCTCAATATAGTGACAACCCCGTTTGGCACAAACATGCGAAGACGTGATGCAAATGGGGGATTTCACCGCCAAAAGGGTCAATTCAGCAGTTTGGCTGTGATTTAAATTGTGCCAATGACATGACGTCACTAAATGTTTTCAACTCCCGGTAAACATTAAAGGGTAGCCTCGAGCCACATGTAGCAGAGAGCAGACTCCGATGTGACATAAGAGATTCATGTATCGCTCGCTGTAGGCCTATCTGATTACATAATAGCTTCAAGTTATACATACGGTACCTAGATGTAATTCTTCCTCAATATCATTACGCACATTTAATACAATAAAGTCCAGAATTTCTCTTTGAATGTCGCATTTTATCAGTGTTTGGTTTGAAATCATAGCAATGTTTCTATAAACAAGGGCGGCCACGCCTGCATCTCTTCAAAGAGCAGTAGGGTGGCTCCTTGTGTATACCGTTATATACATTCTCAAACCTCCATATTAACATGGCGCAATGTGTGACTGCGAACCAAGTACCCTACAGATTAGATGCTCTCTGAATGAATGGCCTTTAGAAAAAGGCAACGCCGCACAAAACACCTAAATCTGATAGTTCAAGCAAAGAACTTATATAACAAATATAAAAACACATGCACTTCAAAATCCGAGCAATGTGGATAGAACAAGATCTGTTCGGTTCCACATTATTTCTGCAACAGTAACTGATTCTAACTGGATACAAAAAGAATTCTTATTGCGGTGTAATCTGTTTAGAGCGGTCCAGAGCGTAGTCTCCATCGCCGAGAAGAGCCCCAAGCCAATATCCTAGCTCAATAAAATAATTGCACAAACTTACCAATCAACAATTTCGGAGAAGCCTGCCAACAGCACGCAGCAAGACACTGGACGAGAAAAACGCAGAATCCTGATGGAGTCCTCCTCACCACCTTTCTTGCTGCAACTGCAGCACAATCTCGACAATGGGCGGAGACTTCGTCCGCAAGGTCTCACACACCAAGTGGGTTCTGCGCAAGGCTACCTCGACAGTGGTCGCGTTCCTCTGCTCAGATATTGCATGCATCAACCAATGGTTGCGTGACACGTCAACTACTGTGTCATTGACTGACAATTGCTATGACATATGATATTGTTAACTGATACTGAAAATACCTGTCCAGGCGTTGTAAGATCTTGCAGACGTCAACAACGCCTGGGCAGAGGAACGCGTCCAACATCTCCACATGCGTGATTTAGGGCAATTACCAGACGTTTGAAATTATTGCGGTCTATATCTCAATGCTGCCACTGTATAATATGCTGTGTCAGCATAGCTATTTAATTAAATGTAGAATTTTACATACATTTGCACTTGTATCAACCAGCTGAGTATTAATAAATTAAATCAGGACTGGTAAAAGCACAAGCCAAAGAAAATCGTGTGTCCTAAACACATTGTAGACTGTAGACACATTGGAAATTCTTTGTGGAAATTCTTTGAAGATTCGATAGTGTCATCATAAAGTAAAGATTGTGTTATAGAGAGATGACACACTTACATTACATTTTCGCAGAAGCTCGACTTACAGGAGCAATTATGGTTACATGCCTTGCTTAAGGGCACATTAATAGATTTGTCACCTAGTCAGCTCGGGGATTTGAGCCAGTGACTTTTGCAGTTATTGACCCAAAGCTCTTACCAGCTAAGCTGTCTCCCCCAATAAAATATTATGCTACTGTATATAACAACCGAAAAGCCAATACAGGCAGCCTAGAATACAGATTGAAACATTTAAAAAAATCAAAATGTCTCTAGGGATTACCCTTTTTGTTCATTCTCTATTCTCTATCAAAATAGTGAGTCATTGAAGATATTAGATAACATATACCCATCATTTCAGTGAAATAAATAGTCACAGAGAGAACACTAAAATCCTAAAGAGTGAGGTACAGCGTGAGGTACAGCACAGGAGGCTGCTGAGGGAAGGACGGCTCATAATGTTGGCTGGAATGGAGTAAATGGAATGGCATCAAACACATGGAAACCACGTTTGATGAGTTCTATACCATTCCATTTACTCTGTTCCAGCCATTAAAATGAGCCCCAATCAAGGTGTCACCAAGTACTGTAAAGTCATGGACTGTCTCTCAGAGCCTGCTAAATAACAGAAAACACCATGTACACAAAGCAACTCCCTGAAAGGGTCACAATAAGTTTTCAAGCTTCCCACATACTTGTTTCGTATGTCACAAATATTGTAGAAAACTGTTGAAAATACAATAGTATAACAACTCAACAAATGAGTCCACTAGAAGAGTACTCTGTAGCTTCCCAAGTGGTGCAGCGGTCTAAGGCGTCACTACAGACCTGGGTTTGATCCCAGGCTGTGACCAGGCGGTACACAACTGGTCCAGCATTGTCCGGGGAAGGTTTGGCCAGAGGGGTTTTACTTGGCTCATCGTGTTCTAGCGACTTCTTGTGGTGGGCTGGGTGCCTGTGGGCTGACTTTTGTCATCAGTTGAACGATGTTTCCTCGGACACATTGGTGCTTCTGGGTTAAGCGGGTGGGTGTTAAGGGGTGTGGTTTGGCAGGTCATGTTTCGGAGCATGACATCACTTTTGCCTCTCCCGAGCCCGTTGGGGAGTAGCAGCGATGAGACAAGATCATAATTGGATATCATGAAAAAGGGGGTAATAACACAAAAAAAGAGTTCTCCTTTTGTAGTCCAGCACTGGTTGAATCAACATTATTTCTATGTTATTTAAATAAATTACGTTGAAATGACGTCTGTGCCTGGTGGGAGGCATTGTTAGAGCAGAAGAGTTGTGTGTTAGTTCATGCCCAGTGCTATGGGGCATAGCTCTGGACAGAGGTTCAGGACCATGGCAATCTGGTTTAAGACACAATTTTCCAATTTTCTGGCTCACGTCTCTGGTTCTGATAAGCAGGCTCCGCTTCCAACATCTGGAGTTGAGAGAATGAGACAAGCTCGCTTCAGGACATCCCGTTTCCTCCCATGGGGCGTGTGCGTGCTTGTGTGCGCACTGAAGGTTCTGAACAGACAGGGCCAACCTCTTCATATGTAGTGAATTATATGGAGTCTTATGGCGCCTTCCCTTCTCATTAGTAACTTATTTAGACATTGTCATGCTCATAATTTTGTCTAAAGTATTTTCACAGAATTTACAGTAGGCTATACTTACCATACTTTTAACAAATATGGAGGGAAAGGGAATGTTTGCAACTCACATCTGTGCTGGATCGAGATATGGTTCTCATAATAGTGTGTTTATAGGGAAAGCCATCTTGGCTGTAGTCCTGAAACTGTCCAGCAGGCAGTAGATCTTCCTCCCTGCTGTGGAGTCAGTGACAGGATAACTCATACAAGCCCCTGTTGCTCTCTGTGGTGAACGTTGCTCTCAAATCAAGTCAAATCAACTGTTATTGGTGGCAGATGTTATCGCGGGTGTAGCAAAATTCTCCAACAGTGCAGTAATACCTGACAATACAAAACAATACACGCAAATCCCAAAAATACAAAGAAATATAGAAATATGAGAACGAGAAATGTCAGAGTTCGGAATAAAAATATATATGTATATGATGGTGTGTATAGACAGTACGGACAGTATAGGAATAGAAAAGGTGTGTACAGCAGTAGTTATATAGGATAGGCCTTGACTAGAAAACAGTATATACAGTACATATGAAAAGTAAAACAATATGTAAACATGATTTAAATTACTATGTACATAGGGCAACTGTCTCTAAGGAGCAGCGTTGAGTACTGAGTAGCAGTCGGCTAGTAACGGTGACTAAAGTTCAGGGCAGGGTACTGGGCGGAGGCCGGCTAGTGGTGACTGTTTAACAGTCTGATGGCCGGGAGATAGAATCTGTTCATCAGTCTTCAGTCTTTCGGTCCCAGCTTTGATGCACCACCTTCTAAATGGTAGGTGGGTGAACAGGCCGTGGCTCAGGTGGTTGAGGTCCTTGATGATCTTCTTAACCTTCCTGTGACATGGGGTGTTGTAGATCTCCTGGATGGCAGGAAGTGTGCCCCCAGTGATGCGCTGGGCCGACCGCACCACCCTCTGGGCAGCCCTGCGGTTGCGGACAGTACCAGGCAGTGATACAGCCCAAGAGGATGCTGCATCTGTAGAGGTTTGTGAGGGTCTTAGGGGCCAAGCTGAATTTATTCTGCCTCCTGAGGTTGAAGAGGCGCTGTTGTGCCTTTTTAGACACAGTGTCTCTGTGGAAGGACCATTTCAGGTTGTCAGTGATATGCACTTCGGGGAACTTGAAGCTTTTCACCCTCTCCACTGCAGCGCTGTCGAAGTGGATGGGGGTGCGCTCCCTCTCCTGAAGTCTATGATCAGCTCCTTCATTTTGTTGATGTTGATTGAGAGGTTATTTTCCTGGCATCACTCCGCCAGGGCCCTCACCCCTTTCCTGTAGGCTGTCCTGTCATTGTTGGTGATCAGGCCTATCACCGTTGTGTCGTTTGTAAACTTGATGATTGAGTTGGAGGTGTGTGTGGCCACGCAGTCATGGGTGAACAGGGAGTACAGGAGGGGGCTGAGCATGCACCCTTGTGGGGCCTCATGTGTTGAGGATCAGCATAACGGAGGTGTTGTTACCTATCTTCACCACCTGGGGATGGCCTGTCAGGAAGTCCAGGACCCAGTTGCAAAGGGCGGGGATCAGACCCAGGGCCCCGAGCTTTGTCTCTCACTGTGGAAGTATGAGCAGACCTAGTCCCACAGCTGTATCACAAAACAAAGAAGTCCATGATTAAGTCCATTCGAGAACCACTGCATTGATGTTAATACAGAAAGGGAAGCAGGTAGTCTAGCGATTAAGAGCATTGGGCCAGTAACTGCCAGGTCACTGGTTCGAATCCCCAAGCCGACTAGATGAAGTCTGTTGATGTGCTCTAAAACACTTCTTGTATAGATAGATAGCCACAGTTTCTACTCAGTTAAAACCATGTTGAGCTTCTTCTCAAGGGAACCTTTTTAGATGACCTTGAGGGTGTCCCAGAATTCTCTCTGGCAGAATTGGATCTGGTCAGCTTAAGGAGGCAGTAGGGTTCATGATGACATAGGGTATTTCCATTCAGACACCAGACACCATACTGAACAGGCACAGCCATGTTCAATAGCAAATAGGAGTGAATAGGAATTAAACATCACCTCTGTCGAATCAAACGATCAACCTAACAGAGAGCTGGTTATGCCTTTCTCTAGTCTAAACCACATTACTAGAAAATTTGTTTGCCTTGTGTCACACTTGAGAAAGAACAAAGGACTTGTCAATATTCCACACATTTTCCAGCACAGGAAACTTGCGGTAATCATTCCCAGCTTTGTTTTCCCACAATAGACTTAGATTAAGCAGAATATATTCAAATGACAGCTCAAGCAAAGTCACACAATTCATCTTCTCAGCTTTATTAACCCCCCCCCCCCCCCCCAGAGATGGTATGGACGGATAATAAACAGCATCATTTTAAGCCAACTGTGGAGGCACTGAGAATATTTGGTCACTCTGAATGAGGGATCCATATTACAGAGGAAGAAGAACTGTGTTTTTATGGTCACGTTGAGCACCTGACAGCCAGAGCATTGAAATGCTGGGATTGGGTGGGAAAGTCAGCATAAATCTGACCCATCCCAAATGCAATGAATCAGATCTGTGTACAGCAGAGTCCCTGCAAAACTTCATAAAAACCTCTGAAACCCTATGTCTTCAAATAGTATCTTAAATAATCCTCCTCTTCACCTCAACCCCCCCCCCCCCCATTCTAGCTCTGACTCTACTGATAGCTACGTTATTGAGGAAACATGTAGTTTCTATGCCTGTGATATGTGGTTGTCCCACCTAGCTATCTGAAGATGATTGCACTAACTATAAGTCGCTCTGGATAAGAGCAACTGCTAAATGACTACAATGTAAATGTACGAACAGTGCAGAGTGAGGGGGAACCTTTTTCAATGTTTTTGGGAGGGAATCCTCAGCACCCCTAAGTGATACCATGCGTTCACATTGGCTGCATCTTCTGTAGCTTAAAAAGATACAGCACACGTTCCAATTAAGAGTCTGCATTGTCACTGAGTGCACCCACACAAAAATATGACCAATATAATTATTTGTGTGATTTTCATTCGATCTTAGCTCCTTTATTACATAGCAGCTGATTGTGAAGATATGTTGTATGGTATGCTGGGAGATAGACAGAATGTAAAAGGCCTCAGCGCTTTCTGGCTGCGTTTACACATGCAGCACAATTCTGATATTGTTTTCCCTAATTGGTCTTTTAACCATCAGATCAGCTCTGAAAAAGAGCTCATGTGAAAAGATCTGTTGTGATTGGTCAAAATATCAATTAGTGGAAAAAAGACCCGAATTGGGCTGCCTCTGTAAATGCAGGCTAGTTTCTCTGAAAACCCTTCCCACATAGTGTGGTTACCATGGCCACTGGTGCGAGTTGGCTCTGTTGGTTGCTGTGGAAGTGGCCTGTGTGTGAAGAGGAGGAGAAAGAGAGAAGAGCAGAGACAAGAGGTCTAGGGGGCAGATATTCTACGCCTGATTTAACACGCTGTGCACCGCTGAGTGAAGAGTGGGTGGGCTGGATGCATGTTGCTGCTCCACTCTGATCACTCCTCTCCTTTTTTTCTCTCTCCACTTCACTCTTTCTGCTCCTGTCTTTCTCTCTCTCTCTCTCTCTGCCTCCATCCGCCTCCTCTTGGCATCAAGCTAGAGGGAATCTGAACAGAATATCACTGCATCACTCCAAAGTAAAATAAGATTGTCAATACATTTACAGTTCTTACACTATAACTACAATATATGACTGAATATAACATAATTATCACTCCCAAGGGTGACTGAGAATATATTGCTATGCGTTTGCGGTCTCTAGGCATGCCTAGTAGGCCAGTCAGTAAGCTCTCTAAGAGCTGCTTAAGTTATACACTTTATCCTCCCCTTTAAATCAAATGTTATTGGTCACATACACATTTATTATCATTGAAACTTGCCCTGGCCTGGAGGCAGCTCTGTAGAGCGCTGGCACAGCCACAAAATCTGATTTGAAACCTAACCCTAACCATACTGCCAACCCTAATGCCCAACCTTGAATTAAGACCTAAAAACTTGTTTTCATTAATTTTTACAATATAGCCAATTTTGACTTTGCAGCTGGACCATCTAGCGGAACTTGCTCAGTTCAGCCTCCAGGACAAGACTTATGACAATAAACATAAACTTGCTCTCCTCTGCCTCCTCTGTCTCAGTTGGAGATGGTTCTATGATCATGTAATCAGATGGGGCTGTCAGTAATGACCTTTAACAGAATGACTGGCAATGAAATGCTGTCCCTCAGGCGACATCCAACTGGGCACACACTGGTTGAATCAACGTTGTTTCCATGTCATTTCAAGGAAATGCTGTTGAATCAATGTGGAATAGACGTCGAATTGACATCTGTGCCCAGTGGGATGGCTTTGTGTCAGTGATGGCACTGATTGTGGGAGTGTTACGTTCTGACCTTAGTTCCTTTATTATGTCTTTGTGTTCGTTTGATCAGGGTGTGAGTTGGGGTGGGTAGTCTATGTTCTTTTTTCTATGTTGTATTTCTGTGTTTGGCCTGGTATGGTTCTCAATCAGAGGCAGCTGTCGATTGTTGTCTCTGATTGAGAATCATACTTAGGTAGCCTGTTTCCCCCATTTTGGTTGTGGGTGATTATTTTCTGTGTCTGTTTTCCACACGGAAATGTTTCGGTTTCAGTTTGTGTAGTGTTCAGTTGTACCATTAAAAATATGACAAACACTTACCACGCTGCAATTTGATCCTCCTCTCCTTCCACCAACGACAAGCGTTACAGGGAGACTAATAACCATGAAAGCCGGACACTGAACAATGCACTCTGTCAGACACTACTCAACTATAAAATATTTCTCCATGGTGAGGGGATATAGGAGTGTTAATATTAACATTTGCAACAGGTTGATCTCCTACCTGATGGGCTGAAAAATTGCCCGAATGCCCCTAGTATAGCTTTACTTATATAAAAGTGTTTTGTCACAAATACATAGTACTGTATGTGAGTGGGAGAATGTGTGGGCATCTTTTTGCTGTATGTACTGTATGTGAGAGCGGTTATGTTGACAGTCCTATTTAGTGTGGACCTTCAAGTGTGTGTGTGTGTGGATGGGAAGTGTGTACCCCTATACTGTAGCCATGACACTGAGCAGCAATGTGCCCTTTTCTCTCCATTAGTGATGGATAGCTCTGTCCAGTGAGGAGCGTTGCCACTGGGCTGTTTCCATGTAGGAGCACCACTGGTGACTATTTTTCCATTACAGCACAATAACATACAGTTACAATACACAGCCTGTGAATCAACGATATCCCACTGACTTGTTGTCATGGAAACACAAGGACTGGGATAAATAGCACAACACAAAGGCTGAAGGGTCGGAATCAATGGGTGATTGCACAGGTTATGTAACTGTAGCGGATTGGGGCCTAAATGAGTGGGTATCTAGTGGTGCATGTCTTATTCACATGGGGACATAAATCCACTGCTTTTGGCCACCTCCAATTAGAGGGCCTCTTCCTTTGTCCCCCCAGAGAGGCTCCAGTGAGGAAGGCCCTGGGGCTTGGTGGCATGGCAACACACTTTGCGTTGCACCCCTCCTACTCACACTGGGAGAGAGAGGGCACTGAGAACTCATCAGGGTGATATGTTTGGGACTGGACACAGTTAGGAATGATATACTGAGCGCCGCATTATATCAGGGACAAATACTGTAGTGTAGAAAACAACGGACAACCAAATCTTTAGACTGAGGAGTGATACAAGGAGTATGTGTGGGAGGAGAGCATCTTGTGACTGAACATTGAAGCATAAGTGAGACTTGTGTCGATGTAATATGTAAATTCATGCATGTGGGCTGGTGTGGTTATCACACTACGTATCAAGAACTTACCTTGGTTGGCCTCTCCATTGCATCCTATTGGTCAACCCCCCCACCAAGCTCAGTAATGGACAGGAGAAAATTGAATTACTTAGACTACATGTTCACTCTAAGTGTGCCTCTGATCTTTAGAAGATAATGGTGGTGGGGTGATGGGGGGGGTTAAAGACTTTTATCCAATCATCTGAGACCAGAAAAAAAAACATTCACAAGGCTTCAAGGGGCACTTAAACAATTAGTCATGGAGCAAGAAGACCCCGCTTACTACACCTGTCTGTCTGTCTGTCTGTCTGTCTGTCTGTCTGTCAAATTAAAACCAAACCTGGGAACAATTTATGTCATAGAAATATAGAGTCCTCTAATCAGTACAACAATACATCATGTACCATAAACATTAAATAGCACTGCCCTTATATCATAATTAGATAAAGCACTGCCCATATATCATAATCAGATAAAGCACTGCCCATATCATAATTAGATAAAACGCTGCCCATATATCGTAATTAGATAAAGTTAGATCAATAACACGCATCATTATCCATGGAAGAGGTCCTGATAGGTTAATATGCACGCTTTAAGCCTTACAGGACTATAGCCTCCTGCTGTGTTGAGTGAAGCTTCTCTCTCTCTGACTGTATTCCCATGCAGAGCAGTAGGAGACTCTGGGCTCAATATTGGAGCATAAGCCTTTGAGTTTAATCAGGTCTCTCTGTCAGCTAAGAGGATCCTGCCCTGCTCCTGTTCACATTTGGGATTTAACACCGCACTGCGTGCTGGGTAAAAAGCAAGCCTGAATGAATGTTGTTACTTAGATAGGCTTGACTGGGTGATGATGAGATGGTATTGGCACAAGGCAAAGTAGAGAGGGGTCAAGCCAGGGGAAGCTGGGAGTCAACAACAGTGTCAAGACAGAGTCACAGGTGAGAGTTAGAATATGGCTAGATCTCCTGCCACAGAGGTAGTGGATACAGGTGAGGTGAGAGAGAGACAGAAAGCAGAGTGAGCGAGAGAGATAGAGAAATGAGAGCCATGGAGGACGGAGATAAACACACACATACTGTAGGCTGGGTCTAATGAACTGAACACACACACACACACACACACACACACACACTCTAATGCTTAATCAATACTCCTAACTTGCGATTCAGTGTGATGGTGCAGTCGGACTCTGGCTGTATTACTCTGTGTCACTTGATTTTACACAACATTATCCAGATCACGTGACCTTACACAACATTATCCAGATCACATGACCTTACGCTGTATTATCCAGGACCATAGGAAACAGAGAGGAAAGAGGCACTATCTTGAAGGGACAAAAGCAATTATATTTGTATTAACTGTTGAATAGTGAATTGGAATTCTAATATCATGGGTATTTAATGGTTTTATTCATTGCATTCAATTTTGAGAAGAAAAGCAATGAGAATCAGCAAAGCACAAAGCTGCCTGAGAATAGATTCTGCTCTGCCAGCCTGAATGTAACATTCAAAATGTTCAGACTCGGAAAGCATTGATGAGAAAAAAAAGGTACTATTTGGATAAGCTTTCACATACAAAAATGGCACACAATTTCAAACTGTCTACATAATAGATTCAGATATAATGAAAACAATAACAAAACGGTCACCACGCCTCTGCTTTGATTAAAAGCTGAGGGATGGGCCTGCAGAAATGCAACCTCTAAAAATTCACAGACAGAGCAATAGGTGCAAGGACTGATCATCCATGATATCAAAATTATAGTTTAACCTTGTTTTGAGGCTATATATGGTTTGTTCACATTTACATTGTTTACAAACGTTGGAGTAAAACAAGCTTATTTTGGGGTTTCTGATGGAGCATGTATACCGAGTGCACAAAACATTAGGAACACCTGCTCTTTCAATGACAAAGACTGACCAGGTGAAAGATACTTACTGATGTTACTTGTTATTTCCACTTCAATCAGTGTAACTGAAGGGGAGGACAAAGGTTCAAAAATTATTTTTAAGCCTTGAGACAATTGAGATATGGATTGTGTGTGTGCCATTCAGAGGAGTAGATGGGCAAGAAAATATTGAAGTGTCTTTGAATGGAGTATGGTAGTAGGTGCCAGGAACACCGGTTTGTTTCAAAAACTGCAACGCTGCTAGATTTTTCACGCTCAACAGTTTCCTTCACCAACTCAATAAAATGAAGTTGTTCTTAATGTTTTGTACACTTAGTATATAAGTTATATTCACCAAGAATCATTGGGTATATATTTTTAAGTCCAGCAAATTGATGTAACAACTAAGGATTCTAGCTTTACAGCATTGTATTTTTTAAATGTATTTTTCAGAAAGGTTGGAGAGGAAACAATCAATTGAGAAACATAAAGCTACAGATGGTAGGGGAAGGATAATACCCACAGAGACAGTAGGTAACAGTGATGTGGTAGAAGTACTGAAGAGGATGTGATTAGAGAGCATTGGTGAAATGAATGAAGGAAGTTCCTCAGAAGCGCTTCTAGAAGCCAGAGAGCTCCATCTTGTCGATGGATCTCTCATCTCTCATTGGAGAATGAGGTTGGGGTGATGCGACAGCTGGTACTCCCATCCTTACTCAGCCACACCTTCTTGTGAAGAGCGAAAGGGAGAGAGGGAGGGAGAGAGGGAGGGAGAGAGGGAGGGATAGAAACAAAAATAAGTTACTGTTAGCCACCACTCTCTTATGTCAATGATGGTCATTTTATTTAATAACACTGCTTGTGTTTCACATAAAGAAATATCACTCTGCTCTATTCTCCTGTTGGTTGTTTTCTC
Organism: Oncorhynchus masou masou; assembly: GCF_036934945.1. Classification (NCBI taxonomy): domain Eukaryota; kingdom Metazoa; phylum Chordata; class Actinopteri; order Salmoniformes; family Salmonidae; genus Oncorhynchus; species Oncorhynchus masou. The sequence goes on from NC_088234.1 coordinate 59,094,511, forward strand.
TAAGCTACTACATGATTGGTTTAAATCCTGTTTCTCTCAACAACTAACCATGTTTTCTATATTCTCCAATATAACCAGTGAATCTGGAGCTTGGAAACACACATTCCATTGCTAAAATTAACTTTGAGAGTTTGAGCATGCTTTAGACAGACGGAAATCGGAGGTTCTCTAGAGACCCCTCTGTTCAGCAAACAGTGCCGAGGCCAAATAAGGCTTCTGACTTTTCCGATTGACACAGGGAAGGCATGCTTTCTAAGACAGATGGCCAATCTATGGGGCCGACACTAGATCGACGGTGTCCCCTATAGTATAGTCCCTCTATCTCATGCAATGTGTGTCATGTCAAACAGCTGTGGGCATACATTAAAACTTCAACCTCTGTTTCAGATGACTGGTAAAAATGGTTCAGCAACATGATCCTAACCTCCGTCACCAAGGACAAATGAGTCCCAGCCTCAGCCAGCCTGGGTACAGTGCATAGCAAGCAGTTTTCCTTGGCACCATCTCTACTGTTCTATATGACAAATGACTTTGAGAAAAGCACAACAAACATAATCAAGTGAATTGAACTGAACTCAGCTCAGTCTTAAATTTAAACCTCAGTTTGCCATGGGGCCTGCCTCAGAGTGGAGCAACAGTCAACATGCTTATTCACAGTATATAGATCAAGCCCTGGTGACTGAGAACCTGTCACTCATGTCGCTGCATGGCCAACTACTAAGGGCTACATTAATTCCTAGGCTGTGTAGATTAGTGGAGAGATTGTAGAGGATCAATGGTCCACATGTGGTCACGTTCTAAAGCACGTTCTGGTGCGATGGGAGTTCAGACCACAGAGACATAATGCCGTAGGGGCTACCCATGGGGTGCTAGAGAGCTGACTGACAGCTGCCTGCATGACAGAGAGAGACAGATGGAGAGAAAGAGAGAGAGAGGGAAAGGCAACATCTCCATCTACTGCCTTCTCTTCTCTGCTTCTCGCAGGATTTAGAGGGTAGCTCTAAGACTCCCACTGCATCAGGTACCTGCTAATCTCCACTGACTTCCCTCTACGAGATAAAATGTATTGAACCCAAAACAGTGTGAGCACAAGGATGGTCGCCTTTCTACTGTCACATATCATGTGTCTTCGGCTATTTGTCTTAGTGATAGAGCGGCTTTGATATCTTCAACTCTTCGGTGCAAAGCCAGTCCACCCCCTACTAATTGAATTACCCCAATTTAGAAGACTGGGTGAACTGATCTAATAAGCACACGAGAAGAAAACAAACTTGTAGTGTGTGTCAGAAAGAGAGAGAGAGCAACGACTGTATTTACAATACCTAATGGCACGGTTTAGATGGTCCATTATTTAAGGAATCTGAGACTAACATCAGAAGCAGCTGAGAACACAGTGTGACGTGATGGTGGGTTGATAACACTGGCCTGGTCTCCGAGCACCACCCACTGTGTCAACCACTCTCTGCCTTCATGCCTGCCTGCCTGCTGACTGACTTACTGGCCAGGCCTCTTTTCCCACACATTTGAGGAAATTAGATAACATAAACCAGCGTATGGGAAGGGATTCAATGTGTTGCAGAAACAACTATGGCTCTAACTAATGAGCCCAGCTAGCGGGAGACATTGCATTGTTCCTGGAGAGCAATCTAAACAGGGCCTGTCTAGCTAATGGCCCTGTATGGTCTATAATCAAATTAGCCTTCCAATACTCTGCCAATGTTAACCAGCACCAGGTCAGCTACAACATTTCCTGCTTAAAACAATCAGGTTGATAGGGTCAAATAAAATATAACCCTGCTGTAAAAAAAACGCATAAGCTGTGTTTTGGACACTGGTGACCAGCCTTCGTTGCGTTTTTGCGGGTCACTAACCTTTGCTTTGTTTTTGCTGGTGACCAACCTTCATATACCATAAGGAGACTAGTTTTTACCTAATACGGGTCTGCAAGTCACATTATGCTGGCTTGTAAAGGGATGTTTAATTCCTATTGGAATCCGGTCAGAGTGGGGATACTTTTATTCTCCTGCAACCTGCATTCAGAATGACTGCCAGGCATATAAAGATGAAAAAATGAGACTACCCTAAGCATCTCAACTGGAATAACAATTTCAGTAACGGGTGCAATAAGTCCAACTAACAGTTTTAATTTGTTTAGATTTGTGGAGCATAAGATACACTCATTGATTAATTCATCAATGTACATGCAAAAAACACAGATATTGAAACAAACAATTCTAAAAATCTAAATAGAGCATGCTGGGGAATATGATAATGATGGGGATGGATTTGCCAGACAGATCAGGGATGGGGATGCTAGACAGATCAGCATGGTCACCAGCATAAATTGGTCACCAGCATACCAGTATCACCAGCTAGTTGGCCAGCCTAACCAGCTAGACCATGCTGGTCAGACCAGCTTGATAAGATTCCAACCAACATGGACCAGCTTGATATTTAGGCTGGTCTATGTAGTTTTCTTCAGGGGGGAAACAATGTTATATCTACATGTATATGTATGGATTATAATATGGGATGTTTTATTTTAACTGTAGCCTTCCAATTGGTGAAATTCTGCAGCAGGAAATATTATGGAATGTGCCTTTGATCCATGTAAGTGAGAGAGTTAACCAGCTGTGGGAGTGGCTGATACTCTAAACACAGCCACATCCCTGATGTCAAAACAACATGCTCCATGTAAGTGAGAGAGTTAACCAGCTGTGGGAGTGGCTGATACTCTAAACACAGCCACATCCCTGATGTCAAAACAACATGCTCCATGTAAGTGAGAGAGTTAACCAGCTGTGGGAGTGGGTGATACTCTAAACACAGCCACATCCCTGATGTCAAAACAACATGCTCCATGTAAGTGAGAGAGTTAACCAGCTGTGGGAGTGGCTGATACTCTAAACACAGCCACATCCCTGATGTCAAAACAACATGCTCCATGTAAGTGTAGCCTTCCAATTGGTGAAATTCTGCAGCAGGAAATATTATGGAATGTGCCTTTGATCCATGTAAGTGAGAGAGTTAACCAGCTGTGGGAGTGGCTGATACTCTAAACACAGCCACATCCCTGATGTCAAAACAACATGATCCATGTAAGTGAGAGAGTTAACCAGCTGTGGGAGTGGCTGATACTCTAAACACAGCCACATCCCTGATGTCAAAACAACATGATCCATGTAAGTGAGAGAGTTAACCAGCTGTGGGAGTGGCTGATACTCTAAACACAGCCACATCCCTGATGTCAAAACAACATGATCCATGTAAGTGAGAGAGTTAACCAGCTGTGGGAGTGGCTGATACTCTAAACACAGCCACATCCCTGATGTCAAAACAACATGATCCATGTAAGTGAGAGAGTTAACCAGCTGTGGGAGTGGCTGATACTCTAAACACAGCCACATCCCTGATGTCAAAACAACATGATCCATGTAAGTGAGAGAGTTAACCAGCTGTGGGAGTGGCTGATACTCTAAACACAGCCACATCCCTGATGTCAAAACAACATGCTCCATGTAAGTGAGAGAGTTAACCAGCTGTGGGAGTGGCTGATACTCTAAACACAGCCACATCCCTGATGTCAAAACAACATGATCCATGTAAGTGAGAGAGTTAACCAGCTGTGGGAGTGGCTGATACTCTAAACACAGCCACATCCCTGATGTCAAAACAACATGATCCATGTAAGTGAGAGAGTTAACCAGCTGTGGGAGTGGCTGATACTCTAAACACAGCCACATCCCTGATGTTAAAACAACATGATCCATGTAAGTGAGAGAGTTAACCAGCTGTGGGAGTGGCTGATACTCTAAACACAGCCACATCCCTGATGTCAAAACAACATGCTCCATGTAAGTGAGAGAGTTAACCAGCTGTGGGAGTGGCTGATACTCTAAACACAGCCACATCCCTGATGTCAAAACAACATGCTCCCAGCATGAATGCTTGAAAGTCCCTGAGTTTATGGGAAGAGAGCTGTGGCTGGAGGGGGATATTGTGAATTCATATGTACTGTACAAACTCACGACCCCTCTGTCATTTCTACATTCATAAAAAAATGAAGAATTCCTTCTGTGTGAGAGCTTAGGTATGGTAGGGTGTGTGTGTGTTTTCTATGAGAGGTGAGTGAGCTATATGGAATGTGGGGGGCATATGAGATGAGCAGTGCCAGTTCCAGGATGGTACCAACGTGGATTCCTTACTGATGGCTGTTGTTTGTCCATTAAGAGATAAAGAAACCTAAACAGCAACATTATGCGAAACCCTTCCAGAGGAAATCCTACCAAGGTCAAAATGAAATCTCTGAGCAAATCTGAGCTCTCGAATAGGCTGAAAACCCCCATCTTCAAACAGTCATCAGCCCAGCCAAACAGCTGCATGCAGTGCATTAGACAGAGCTGCAGTGATTAGAGTATTCCCATAGAGAGCGCTTTAGAGAGGACTGGCTTTAGTTTGGCCTTCATCAGAACAGGGCTAAGAGGGATTACATGGGCCAGACTCCAGACCATCTGTGTCCCTGCCACGCCACTCGCTGACCAGCGGTCTTAGCCGCCAAGCCTCTCCACCGCCCTGTTCCTCCACCTTACTACTTTATCATCCTCCCTCATCACTCACTCCCTGATCACCCTCTGCTTCTCTTCTTCTCATTCCCAATCTCCCTCCTTCCCTCCCTGGTGGTTTGTAGGTCTCTTCCTACACAGAAGTTGTACAGATTTGGGCCACAGGACTCAGGGAAGAGGAGAGCTATGTTAGTTCTCGCAGGCAGCAGGTCAGTCCCACAGTGCTGTGTACATGGTACAACACATATAGAGAGATAAAACACCATCCACTTTCCTCCAGTCTATAAAACACACCCAGGAACACATCTGCTTTCTGTGATTACTTTCACTGATTTTAGGGATGAGAGAACCCACACATAAAAAATATCTGCCACTCCCTGTCTGATACAGCCTGCTAGCCTAAATAAGCTGGCAATAAATGTATGTCTGTCTGTCTGTCTGTCTGTCTGTCTGTCTGTCTGTCTGTATGTATATAGGACGAGTTCATCCATCCACCCAGAATGACTGTGGCCTTAAATAACAATTAGGAAGGAAATCATGTCATACCAGGAAACACAAAAGCTGACTGACACTGGCCAAACCACTCTCTCTCTCTCCTCACCAGACATCAGCACAAATTGGGGATAATTCCATTAGGGCTCTTTAATGGAGGTTTTATGGCCTAGGAATGGCAATGTTACCATAGCAGCCCACACAGCTGGGCTCTGTGACTTGGCACCAGGATGAGGTCTCCAGAACACTCAGAGCTGAGCTCAGGAAGAGTCCTCTGCTGAGTCTCAAAGTCCCTGTTCTGCTTTTCTGCTTCGACTGTCTGTTTTTTTTTTATTTTTTTATTTTACCTTTATTTTACTAGGCAAGTCAGTTAAGAACAAATTCTTATTTTCAATGACGGCCTAGGAACAGTGGGTTAACTGCCTGTTCAGGGGCAGAACGACAGATTTGTACCTTGTCAGCTCGGGGGTTTGAACTTGCAACCTTTCAGTTACTAGTCCAACACTAACCACTAGGCTACCATCCCTGTGGAGAAACAGGATCAGCCCTTAAACTATTGTACAGGAGTCGTAAAAGAAAAACACATGAACACACACATAACAAAGTGTATCCCTCAGGAAAGTGGAGACGTGATCTGTGAAGGCTTGGCATTTCCAACGAGCATGCTCTACATCAAAGAACCCTTCAGAGTGAGAAAAGCTCAGTATTTGGCACGTATTGAGAGAAATCTTGAAAGACCGAAGTTAACCATTTGGCAGATAGACTTCAGTCCAACCTGCACACAGAGCAGGTAAAAATGTTGTCTCCTACAGCGTATCAACAATGTGTGTGTATGTGCTTAGTTACAAGAATTGATGTGTGTAGTGATGAGGTGCAGTAAGCATTAGAGTGGGTGTGGGGAGCAGCCTCTCACAGCTCTCTGTGAAATACTCTTGAGATTATGATGTCATCTTTGTGAGCCGCATCAACCCTGAGGACATCAGATTCACATCTGGATGAGAGACCCGCCTCTGAACCTGCTGGTGAGATCATATATACCAAGACACTCACTCCCTGGCCATTCAACAGGGAGGGACAGGATATGAACAACAGAGAGAGAGAGAGAGAGAGAGAAAGAGCACACGCGAGCGAGAGAGGATATGAACAAATGAGAGTGAGAGCGAGAGCGCAAAGAGAACAGACCGTCCCCTACAGACTATGCAGGTTTCCATCACCACCCCAAACTGATTCTCAAATGGACAGTTTCTGACAAACTCTCTGATAATAGGAAACACATTAGCTATAGTAATCAGCTAACTTGTGTTAAAGCCAACACCAACAACAATAAAAAAAACTGTTCATATCACAATAACTAACAAAGATCAGTAAAAAATATATAAGTCTGGGTAATAGCATTTAACTTGGAAGGAAAATGCAGTACTAATCTTGTCATCTTTCCCTCCCAGAGAAACTGATTGTATTTGGGCGTTCTAGTGGACGGCTATGCCAAAACACTATCTCATCACTATAGAATGTGCAGGCAGAATGTGCAGGCAGTGGTCTGTGATTGCTCTGCCCAAATCTGAACAGAGTAAAAATAAAGCCAATCAGATCTATTGGGCTAGACAGACTTGAGGATTGTGAGGATTGTAAAAAAAAATGACCACAGAGTAAACTTTGACTCCAAAGTCCATGTAGTAAATTCAGTTAAATTCAGTTCTATAACACTAAATCTGACCAACGAAACAGAAGGGACTATGGAATGCTGGAACTCGTCAATATAGGTAAAGAGAGCCACCTGCTGGTGTGATAAAAGCAAAGCATTAAGACCGATCAGAGATGGGAGGGGACGATTGGCACTGCATAGAGTCTCACAGCGGAGGTGTCATGATACCCATAAAACCTAGCGGTCAAACAGGGAAACGGTACCAATATTTTTCCAGTTCGCAGAATTGTCATTTAATTTTTACACTCTTATCAAAAATGTCACACCAGGGTAAGCCTACACGAAACACAGCCCTTATTTTAAGTGTTTCTAAAATCCCATATGGGAAAAATGAATGGTGGAAAAACTATTGGAACCATTTCCCTGTTTGAATGGTAGGTTTTATGGGTATTATGAGACATACTGTGGTACACTATTCTGTATCACTCGTAGAAGGGCATTTCCACAAATATAATACATTTTGGGTAGTGTAACTTAGTTAAAAAAAAGGAGAATTTCACCTCATTTATCATTGTCAAAAAGAGCACGTTTAACTTAAAACAAACATAACATTTCCATCTCAAGGAGTTAAATGAAAGAAATGACTATAGTAAGTTCCATTAAAGGAACTGGATTTTCATCTTAAATCAGCCATAAATCCCCTTATGACAGGGGAATGGAAGCTTGTTGTGTGCAACAGGGAGGGACAATTGAATGCAATCTTTTAAAAAATATGTAAATTGTTAACATTTCTAGCCTACAGTGCATTCGAAAAACATTCAGACCCCTTGACATTTTGTTACGTTACAGACTTATTCTAAAATTTATTACATCGTTTTTCCCCCTCATGAATCTACACATAATAGCCCATTATGACAAAGCAAAAATAGTTTTAATTTTTTCCAAATGTATTTGAAAAAAAAAACTGAAATATCACATCTACATAAGTATTCAGACCCTTTACTCAGTACTTTGCTGAAGCACCTTTGGCAGCGATTACAGCCTTGAGTCTTCTTGGGCATGATGCTACAAGCTTGGCACACCTATATTTGGGGAGTTTCTCTCAGTCTTCTCAGAACCTCTCAAGTTCTGTCAGGTTGTATGGGGAGCGTTGCTGCACAGCTATTTTCATGTCTTTCCAGAGATGTTCGATCGGGTTCAAGTCCGGGCTCTGGCTTGGCCACTCAAGGACATTCAGAGACTTATCCCAAAGCCACACCTGCATTGTCTTGGCTGTGTGCTTAGGGTCATTGTCCTGTTGGAAGGTAAACCTTCGCCACAGTATGAGGTCCTGAGCTCACTCGAGCAGGTTTTCATCAAGGATCTCTCCTTATATTGCTCCATTCACCTTTCCCTCAGTCCTGACTAGTGTCCCATTCCCTGCCACTGAAAAACATCCCCACAACATGATCCCACCACCATGCTTCACTATAGGGATGGTGCCAAATTTCCTCCAGATGTGATGCTTGGCATTCAAGCGAAAGAGTTCAATATTGGTTTCAACTTACCAGAGAAACTTGTTTGTCATGCTTTGAGAGTCCTTTAGGTGCCTTTTGGGAAATTCTAAGCAGGGGGTCCTTTTACGGCAAGAGTCTTGGTGGTACCAAACTTCTTCCATGTAAGAATGATGGAGGCCACTGTGTTCGTGATGACCTTCAATGCTGCAGAAATGTTTTGGTACCCTTCCCCAGATCAGTGCCTCTACACGATCCTGTCTCAGAGCTCTACAGACAATTCCTTCAACTTCATGGCTTGGTTTTTGCTCTGACATGCACTGTCAACTGTGGGACATTATGTTGACAAGTGTGTGCCTTTCCAAATAATGTCCAATCAATTTAATTTACCACAGGTGGACTCCAGTCAAGTTGTAGAAAAATCTCAAGGATGATCAATGGAAACCGGAAGCATCTGAGGACAATTTCGAGTCTCATAGCATATTTGATTTTTAAAACATTTGCATACATTTCTAAAAACCTGTCATTATGGTGTATTGTGTGTAGATTGATGACAATTTTTTTTTATTTAATCGTAACAAAATTTGGAAAAAGGGAAGTGGTCTGAATACACTATCTGTTTCATTTAATTATTTTACCCCCTTTTTCTCCCTAATTTCGATCTTGTGTCATTGCTGCAACTCCCTAACGGGCTCGTGAGGTGAAGGTCAAGTCATGAGTCCTCTGAAACGTGACCCACCAAACCATGCATCTTAACACCCACCCGCTTAAACCAGAAGCACCAATGGACACGAGGTCAGCCTGCAAGCACCCGGCACGCCACAAGGAGTCACTAGAGCGCAATGAGCCAAGCAAAGCCCCCCAGGCCAAACCCTCCCCTAACTCGGACGACGCTGGGCCAATTGTGCGCCACCCTATGGGACTCCCGATCACCGCTGGCTGTGATACAGCCCGGGATCGTACCCGGGTCTGTAGTGACGCTTCTAGCACTGCGATGCACTGCCTTAGACCACTGCGCCACGCTGTATCTTTCTATAGGTAACAGGGTTGAAGTATTATGCTCAAGCCTCAAGTACTAAAAGCTCTTTGGATGTAAACAAAGAACTAACTGCATTGTTGTAAACAAGACCCCACCTGTGGGGCAGAAGGTGGGTGTAATTATGCAGCAGCAAGCTCTTATGTTGTTAGAACCTGTAAGCTGTGTCATTGAAGGCAAGTATAAATCAATGACTTTTAGCAAGCAAGTGGTACTTTGCTTATTTAGTGAAGGGCACTACGCTTAAAAAAAACACATAGCAATGGACACTTGCAAGAACCTAAATTATGAAACACAGATAATTTTACAGTATGGTCACTCACGACGGGAATACTGTGAAATTTAGAACTACAAGCAACTTGAAGACACCAACCAAATATCTAAATTTCCAGAACACAATTTGACACCAGCAGCGCGATTGGACATGGTGAATTTAACCTTTGTCCAGAATAATGTCAGGAAGAACTGTCAACCTAAACGCTTCGGTAATGTGCCCCTTTGTACACTGGATGTCAGACTAACCATACTGTCTAATTTGGCCCACACCTCTACTGCTGTTTTACACGTATTTCCTCAAAACATCATAATGGATAGCTATAGGAAATGCCAGCCATTGGAAAAAAAGTGCACAAGCAAAACGCATACAGTCAATTGTCAAAGTCTGTGGTAGTGAGTGCATTAGTGCTGGAAAAGAGCATTTAGGCGAAGGTTCAGCAAATGACTGGCTCTATCGGATGGAAACAGTTGATTTGCTAGATCCCCCCAGGGGTGACATACAAACAAACATAACCTACTTAACCTGTAAAATACAGTGCAGAGTGAATGTATACCCAACACACACAGACAATTACACACATGTGTAAATCAGATACACACACGTCACGCACGCATGCATGCACACACACACAGAGATACTGATGCACATCAAACAGAACAGCAGTAAAAGTCTTAGGAGTAATATTTTTTTTGTAAAGCCCAGTACGGTGGATATTAGCCAGGCAGGTCCTGGATCAGTCATTAAAACATTACCATATCCCAGTGATGCAATTTTTTTTTTAGCCCTTATTGTGGTCTGTTTGTATGAGGGTTGAAATATAATGTGATTTAGATAGAGGGCTTTATAAAATCCTCAGATAAAGTGTCCCATTTTTTGTTGTTATTTTTTCCAGCATATTTTTGGCACAACGCCCATTTGATACAAAGTGACATGAGAAATGTAAACACATTATCACAGAGTAAGAGCAAATGACCTAAGTAGGCTACTGTAGCCGTTGGCAATGCAGTACTGAATAAAATAGAGCATTGTGAACTATGAACCTAAGGATGGTATTTGCTGTAGAGGGAAGCAAATGGATGTTCTTGGTTTGAGCATGAATGTTCACTTTTCGAAACCGGAAAGTATCAGTTGTAGTTTAGAATATAATTAAGTTATATTTATGCAAATGCTTTTTTCTCCTAGAGATGCTGTATTTGAATTTGAAAGTGGTATGAATATATTTGCATGTAAATATTCCCTTGGCTATGTAACATGACCATTGCCTGGGTTTGGAAATTTGAGTAAATGTCATACACACACAAACACACACGCGCACACACACATATACAGCTAGCAGGTCACCAGACTCACCCTCAGACACAAACACACACACACTCATCAATATACAGAAATACAGCCAGTATGATGCATGATGCATAACACAGTATTATGCATCATACCGGCTGTATTTCTGTACATCATATGATGTCAAATGCATCATACTGGCTGTATTTCTGTATTTTGAACGTTATATATCTTGAAAACTTGATTGCTGACATGCAAAACAAGTTGGGACTATATCAACAATGGACTAATGAAACAAATACCAAAAGATAGTTTTTAGGTGAAGTTTTCCTTTAAAGCCAGGCAGTGAAGGGCTTTGGAGCATTGTCGTCTCAGCTCCCTCCGTCAACCAGCCTCTCTACATCTGGGTGAGCTTGTCTGCTTTTGCGTCATTTGGCCCACTGAAAACGTTAAGCTGTGGGATTTCAACAGGGCAGACTTTAGTGAATTCAGAGTGACAGGGTTCAAGATGCGTTTCAGTGAGCCAATGTGTACAGACAATCTAGGAAAATACCAGGCGATCAGTAGATGATGTCCCCTAAGCTTCAAATGCCAGTCCAGAACACACAGTAATCCACAGAGAGCTCATGCTATCAACACACACACACATACACACAGCTGGCAGGTCACCAGACTCTCCCCCCCCCCCCCCCACACACACACACACCAGTGGAGGCTCATAATAATGGCTGGGTCGGAGCGAATGGAATGGCATCAAACACATAGAAACAATGTTTCTGATGCCAAAAATTCTGTTCCAGCCATTACCACAAGCCCGTCCTCTCCAATTAATGGTCCACCAACCTCCTGTGAGACACACACACAATAAACCCAGTATGGTGGCAATTAGCCAGACAGGTCCTAGATCAGTCAATAATGTATTAATGATTTTTTACCCAGAATTGTGATCTGTTTGTATGAGGGTGGAAACATGACGAGATTTAGATAGAGGGCTTTCTCAAATCCTCAGATAAAGTGTCCCATTTTTTTGTGTTTTTTTTCCAGCACATTTTTGGCACAACGCCTGTCTGATACAAAGTGACATGAGAAATGTAAACACATTAACACAGAGTAAGCGCAAATGACCTAAGTAGGCTACTGTAGCCGTTGGCAATGCAGTACTGAATAAAATAGAGCATTGTGGACTGCGAACCTAAGGATGGTATTTGCTGCAGGGGGAAGCAAATGGATGTTGTGGATTTGAGCATGAATGTTCACTTTTCTAAACTGGAAAGTATCAGTTGTAGCTTAGAATATAATGAAGTAATATTTATGTAAATGTTAGATAAGCTGTATTCGAATTTGAAAGTGGTAGTAAGCATGAATATATTTGCGTGTAAATATATTCCATTGGATATGTAACATGAGTATTGCCTGGGTTTGGAAATGTGAGTCAATGTGGGTGGGAGTACTTATTTTCTGGGATCTGGAGTGGAAATTATTTCAAAGGGTTAGGAATGGCACATCTGTGCTATTTATACTTTTGCCCTCAAAGTCATTGTGGTGTTGATGCTGCAGGCAAAGTTCCGTCAGGAGTCCAGTTCAGCTCATGTTTCTGAGTCAGCAGGTAGCTGCAGGTCATAGCTAAGGGACCTCAGGTTGGCAGAGAGCTCTACAGATGTAGGATCTTAATTTGATCACACTGTTGCAGAAGAACCTTCCTTCAATACAGGGTATTTTAAACTTGTAGTGTATTTGAGGTTTAAAAATACTTCTGAAGTTTGTAATTTACACTTAGAAATGTCAGACTTCATTTTCCCTTGTGAAAAATATATCAACCCCTACAAAAATGTCCATTAATTATAATGCACAAAATATTAATTCATATTTCCTGTTGCTGTAAGATTATTTTCCTGCTGTAGCAAACTGGCTAAAATTAAGATCCTACATCTGTAGTTAGCATTTAGCCCCAGGTTAACACAATTGTAGTTACTGGTAGCTCAGATAGGTAGCCTCACGTTAGCCGGTATGTCAGGTAGTCTGTATGAAGTTAGCTGCAGGTCTGTATGAAGCTTAAAGATAGAAACAGCTGCAGGGTTGTGGTGGTTAGCTACCCAGATTGTAATGTGACATTCATCTAATTAGCCTCTACATACAAGATATTTTCACTTACAGGCGCCACACTCCTGCATCTGCAGGAGCATCCCATTGTTTCCTGCATGAACGCCCCCCCCCACCCTCTCGGGCACGCCATCTTTTCCCCTTATTGTCTATGCAATTAAAATGTGGGTCAAAAGGGAAACAATTATTATCTGAGTTTTTCGGGGGCGAAGGACATAATCTTCCAGTGTCCTAGCTAGCTACCAGTGTCAAACCTGCCTGCTGTGTACCAGAGTCCTAGCTAGCTAACAAGTTAGCACACAGTGTCTTTCACTCCTGCCTGCCAAACACTTGCCCTCTCCGTTAACAGAATCGCGGGAAAGCAGTGCCCGACAGGCGGGGGCAAAGTACACTGTCTACCGGTGTCCTAGTTATCTTTAGCTCGCTACCTATCCCACCTGCTGTGTACCGGAGTCCTAGCTAGCTAACTAACTAGCTAGCTAGCAGCCAGGGTCCTTCACTAACACCTGCCCTCGCCATCATTAACAGAAGAACTGCGTCAAAACAGTGCCTGACAGGCGTGAGCGAAGTACAATGTCTACTGGTTTGCTAGCTATCGTTAGCTAGCTACCTACCCCACCTGCTGTGTACAGCAGTCCTAGCTAGTTAGCTAACAAGTTAGTACACAGTGTCCTTCGCTCTTGCCTGCCCTCACCGTTAACAGAATTGCGGGAATGTAGTGCCCAATGGCTGATGTTTTTTTTTCTCAGAATCCTAACCAACTGTGCTATTTTGTTAGTTTTTTGTTGTTGTTTGTAACTCATTTTTAAATGTATTTTGTACAGAACATTGCTGCTACTGTCTCTTATGACCGAAAAGAACTTCTGGATATCAGAACATGATTACTCACCTCGAACTGGACCAAGACTTTTTCTTTAACGAGTCCGACGCGAAGGAAATACAGATTTCTCGGGAACAGGCCCAAATCCCCATCATTTGCGTGAAGAAAAGATGGAGAAAAAGGGGGCAGAGGTCGGGCTGCCTTCTGAGAATTCGTAGGCGAGTGAGTAAACCTCCACTACCATCTGTTCTATTGGCCAACGTTCAATCCCTGGAAAACAAAATGGATGATATACGAACAAGACTATCCTACCAATGGGACATTGGGACATTCACTGAGTCGTGGCTGAATAACGACATGGATAATTTAGAGCTGACGGGATTTCCATGCAACGACAGGACATATAAACTATGTGTCAGGAGAATTTTCAATCCCAAGTGATAATAACTAACCATCAATAGCTTTGACCAATCCCCGAGGTTTGTAAGACCATGGGTATAATAATAATTAGGCTAAGACTCAGCTTATGCAAAAGGTTAGTACAGTCTATTCAGAGAACATTCTAACATCAAAGATGCAAACCCGGTCTTTATAACACACACAAACAAGTTCCAATCTTAAGCAACGCCTTGCTCAGACAGTCTGTGTTTTTCCATTACACAGATACATTGTTTAATCTGCAACATGTTTCATGATTTTCTGCAAGCCTAACAGTTTCTCCCCTCCACGGGTGGAGACAGAATGTCCTGTAAGGAACACAGTAGTACAGCTCGTCTGTCGATAGCTCCTCTTATCATTTGTTTCACACTTGCACACAGCTTACATACTAAAGAGAGTCGTTCCCAAGATGGCATAGCAGTCAGACGCCCTTTGACCTCGTCTTGTTGTGTCCCGTATATATATATATATATATATTTATACCTTGCTTCGCATATCTTTTATATATTTTCTTCTCCAAAAACTCAACTTCAAAACACTCTCCTGCAACCCGCCTCACCAATTTAAAAAAAAGTCTTATTTACCTCAAATCTGAAATCCACAATAGAAGCTAACCAGAAGCTAGCCAGAAGCTAACCAGAAGCTAGCCAGAAGCTAACCAGAAGCTAGGCAGAAGCTAGACAGTTTACTGGCTAACGTTAGTATTCAGCTAACCACGGTTTGTGGTCATCAGCTATCCTTTAGCTCAAAAATCTATCGGCAGTTTTGTACAACGCGACTCAGACCAGAATATACCGGACCTATTTTTCTCTCCACATCTCCGGATTTCAAACACAAGCTCTGGACATTTACACCTGGATTTCGCAGCTAGCTAGCGTGTGACTATTGGCTAACGTCGATCCCGGAGCAAACAAATTGTTCCGGAGCTAGCCAGCTGAAGAGTTCCATCAGCCACTCCTGGGCTACAATCACCTATCCGGACCCGTTTTACTGCCAATGCAGAGCCCCCTGGGCCTTCACGACTGGACTACCGACGTTATCTGCCCGGGGGAGTTATCCATCCAACTGGCCCCTCCGGCGCGACGTTACCTGAACGCCCATCTGCGGCCCGCTAATCGTTAGCTGTCTTATCGGCTGCTATCTGAATAGGTCTATCGGACAATTTCTTGGGTCACTATAACTTTATCTATTTTGCCAATTGGATTGATCCCCTCTACCACATGAAACCGCAATAATCTACCGATGGAAACACACGAGGTGGCTAAAAACAGACATCCTATGCTAGCTTGCTACCGATGGCCCGGCTAGCTGTCTGAATCGCCGTGACCCCTACCAACCTCACTACTCACTGGACCCTTATGATCACTTGACTAAGCATGCCTTTCCTTAATGTTAATATGCCTTGTCCATTGCTGTTCTGCTTAGTGTTTATTGGCTTATTTCACTGTAGAGCCTCTAGCCCTGCTCACTATACCTTATCCAACCTTTCAGTTCCACCACCCACACATGCGATGACATCACCTGGTTTCAATGATGTTTCTAGAGACAATATCTCTCTCATCATCACTCAATACCTAGGTTTACCTCCATTGTATTCACATCCTACCATACATTTGTCTGTACATTATACCTTGAAGCTATTTATCGCCCCCAGAAACGTTCTTTTACTCTCTGTTCCAGACGTTCTAAACGACCAATTCTCATAGCTTTTAGTCATACCGTTATCCTACTCCTCCTCTGTTCCTCTGATGATGTAGAGGTGAATCCAGGCCCTGCAGTGCCTAGCTCCACTCCTATTCCCCAGGCACTCTCTTTTGATGAGTTCTGTAACCGTAATAACCTTGGTTTCATGCATGTTAACATTAGAAGCCTTCTCCCTAAGTTTGTTTTATTCACTGCTTTAGCACACTCTGCCAACCCAGATGTTCTGGCTCTGTCTGAATCCTGGCTTAGGAAGACCACCAAAAATTCTGAAATTTTCATCCCAAACTACAACATTTTCAGACAAGATAGAACTGCCAAAGGGGGCGGTGTTGCAATCTACTGCAAAGATAGCCTGCAGAGTTTTGTCCTACTATCCAGGTCTGTACCCGAAAAATTTGAACTTCTACTTTTAAAAATCCACCTCTAAAAACAAGTCTCTCACCGTTGCCGCCTGCTATAGACCACCCTCTGCCCCCAGCTGTGCTCTGGACACCATATGTGAACTGATTGCCCCCCATCTATCTTCAGAGCTCGTGCTGCTAGGTGACCTAAACTGGAATATGCTTAACACCCCAGCCATCCTACAATCTAAGCTTGATGCCCTCAATCTCACACAAATTATCAATGAACCTACCAGGTACCTCCCCAAATCCGTAAACATGGGCACCCTCATAGATATCATCCTAAACAACTGGCCCTCTAAATACACCTCTGCTGTTTTCAACCATCTCAGCGATCACTGCCTCATTGCCTGCATCCGTAATGGGTCAGCGGTCAAACGACCTCCACTCATCACTGTCAAACACTTCAGCGAGCAGGCCTTTCTAATCAACCTGGCCGGGGTATCCTGGAAGGATATTGATCTCATCCTGTCAGTAGAGGATGCCTGGTTATTTTTTTAAATGCCTTCCTCACCATCATGCCCCATTCAAGAAATTTAGAACCAGGAACAAATATAGCCCTTGGTTCTCTCCAGACCTGACTGCCCTTAACCAACACAAAAACATCCTATGGCGTTCTGCATTAGTATCGAACAGCCCCCGTGATATGCAACTTTTCAGGGAAGCTGGAAACCAATATACACAGGCAGTTAGAAAAGCCAAGGCTAGCTTTTTCAAGCAGAAATTTGCTTCCTGCAACACTAACTCAAAAGTTCTGGGACACTGTAAAGTCAATGGAGAATAAGAACACTTCCTCCCAGCTGCCCACAGCACTGAAGATAGGAAACACTGTCACCACCGATAAATCCACTATAATTGAAAATTTCAATAAGCATTTTTCTACGGCTGGCCATGCTTTCCACCTGGCTACCCCTACCCCGGTCAACAGCATTGCACTCCCCACAGCAACTCACACAAGCCTTCCCCATTTCTCCTTCTCCCAAATCCAGTCAGCTGATGTTCTGAAAGAGCTGCAAAATCTGGACCCCTACAAATCAGCCGGGCTAGACAATCTGGACCCATTTCTTTCTAAAATTATCTGCCGAAATTGTTTCCACCCCGATTATTAGCCTGTTCAACCTCTCTTTCGTGTCGTCTGAGATTTCCAAAGATTGGAAAGCAGCTGCGGTCATCCCCCTCTCAAAGGGGGGGACACTCTTGACCCAAACTACTACAGAACTATATCTATCCTCCCTGCCTTTCTAAGGTCTTCGAAAGCCAAGTCAACAAACAGATTACCGACCATTTCAAATCCCACCATACCTTATCCGCTATACAATCTGATTTCAGAGCTGGTCATGGGTGTACCACAGGGTTCAATTCTTGGACTGACTCTCTTCTCTGTATACATCAATGATGTCACTCTTGCTGCTGGTGAGTCTCTGATCCACCTCTACGCAGACGACACCATTCTGTATACTTCTGGCCCTTCTTTGGACACTGTGTTAAAAACCCTCCAGGTGAGCTTTACTGCCATACAACTCTCCTTTCGTGGCCTCCAATTGCTCTTAAATACAAGTAAAACTAAATGCATGCTCTTCAACTGATCGCTGCCTGCACCTGCCCGCCTGTCCAACATCACTACTCTGGACGGCTCGGACTTAGAATATGTGGACAACTACATATACCTAGGTGTCTGGTTAGACTGTAAACAGTGCCATCCGTTTTGTCACCTATGCCCCATATACTACCCACCATTGCGACCTGTACGCTCTCGTTGGCTGGCCCTCGCTTCATACTCATCACCAAACCCACTGGCTCCAGGTCATCTACAAGACCCTGCTAGGTAAAGTCCCCCTTTATCTCAGCTCGCTGAGAAATGTGGCAAAAGGTCGCAAAGTTCAAGGGGGCCGAATACTTTCGCAAGGCACTGTATATCCTCCTAATTCCTGTTTACAAGCAAAAACTAGAGCAGGAAGTACCAGTGACTCACTCAAAACCGAAGTGGTCAGATGATGTGATGCTACGCTACAGTACTATTTTGCTAGCACAGACTGGAATATGTTGCGGGATTCATCCAATGGCATTGAGGAGTATACAACAGTCACCGGTTTCATCAATAAGTGCATTGACGACGTCCCCCTCACAGTGACCGTATGTACATATCCAAACCAGAAGCCATGGATTACAGGCAACATCCGCATCGAGCTAAAGGGTAGAGCTGTTGCTTTCAAGGAGCGGGACACTAATCTGGACGCTTATAAGAAATCCCCCTAGCCATCAGACGAACCATCAAACTGTCAAAGCGTCAATACAGGATTAAGATTGAATCCTACTACACCGGCTCTGATGCTCATCAAATGTGGCAGTGCTTGAAAACTATTACGGACTACAAAAGGAAACCCAGCCACGAGCTGTCCAGTGACGCAAGCCCACTAAACGAGCAAAATGCCTTTTATGCTCGCTTCGATGCAAGCAAGATTGAAACATGTACCAAGTGTTCCGGAAGACTGTGTGATAACGCTCTCAGTAGCCGATATGAGGAAGACCTTTAATTAATAACCTCTTGGGGCTAGGGGGCATCATTTTCACTTTGGGATAAATAGCGTGCCCAATTTCAACTTCCTGCTACTCATGCCAAGAATATAAGATATGCATATTATTCATAGATTTGGATAGAAAACACTCTGAAGTTTCTAAAACTGTTTACCCCCACCTGTTTCGTCCGTCGTTGGAATGAGATCAAAGCGCAGCGTGGAAAGTGTACATCTTTCTTTAGTTTTAGATGAACACCAAAAAACAACAAAAGATCAACAAACGTAACGTTCTGCAGGCTACACAGTAACTGAACAAAAACAAGATCCCACAAACTCAGGTGGAAAACAGGCTGCCTAAGTATGATTCCCAATCAGAGACAACAATAGACTGCTGCCTCTGATTGTGAACCATACCCGGCCAACAAAGAAATAGAAAACTAGAATGCCCACCCAAATCACACCCTGACCTAACCAAATAGAGAAATAAACAGGCTCTCTAAGGTCAGGGCGTGACACTACCTAAATGTACAAATGACCTCGACTAACCTGTACCCCCGCATATTGACTCTGTATTCCTACCCCCTGTATATAGCCTCGTTAATGTTATTTTATTGTGTTACTTTTATTCTTTTTTTACTTTAGCATGTTAAATATTTTCTTTACATTATTGAACTGCATTGTTTGTTAAAGGCTTCACGGCATTTCACGGTAATTGTATTACTACACCTGTTGTATTCAGCGTATGTGACAAATAAAGTTTGATTTGATTTGTGTCCTAGCAATGGT
The DNA here is from genome assembly GCF_036934945.1 of Oncorhynchus masou masou. Classification (NCBI taxonomy): domain Eukaryota; kingdom Metazoa; phylum Chordata; class Actinopteri; order Salmoniformes; family Salmonidae; genus Oncorhynchus; species Oncorhynchus masou. The sequence continues at coordinate 59,114,065 of NC_088234.1, forward strand.
TAGCTCGCTACCTATCCTGCCTGCTCTGTACCGGAGTCCTAGCTAACTAGCACCCAATGTCCTTCACTAATGCCTGCCCTCACAGTCTTTAACAGAACTGCAGGAAAACAGTGCCCAACAGGCGGGGAAGAAGTACACTGTCTACCAGTGTACTAGCTAGCTACCTATCCCTTCTGCTGTGTACCGGAGTCCTAGCTAACTAGCACACAGTGTCCTTTGCTTCCTTTTGCCAAACACCTGCCCTTGCCATCGTTAACAGAACTGTGGGAAAACAGGCAAAGGACAGGCGGGGGCGAAGGACACTGTCTACCGTTAGCGTTGTTCTAGCTTGCTAGCTATTGTTGTCACCCCATGTCATTTCTTCTGTGGGGTTTATCGGCAGTTAGCATCCAACGTTATGGCGCATTACCGCTATCCACTGTACAGGACCGCTCCCGCCTGTGGACCAGAATCCAAGCTTAAAAATTTAACAATAGAAGTATAAAGAGGGGTTCCTGAAAATGCAGGAACGTGCTGAATTGTGGCAGCAATTGCACCCTTCTCGAGAAGGGGCACACACTTTAAAGCCCAAATCAAACGAAAAGTGTTTGGACTCACTGGAATTAAGGTGACTGCAAGCTTCCCAGCTGAAACAGTTCGGAAGAATTTGGGCCTATATTATGACGACATTTTGTGATGTTTTTGTTAGTTTGGGATTTCGTTAAGGGTTTTGTTAGGCACACAGCATTTGACATATTTTTCTTGAGGCAACAAATACAAAATGTTTATTATGGAATCTTATGGAAATTAAGTTAGCATATGCTACGCAGTGTATGTGAATTGACAACCTCTACTCTCGCACACAAATTTTGACACTGCTGTCTCTGTGTGATTTCGGTCAGACAGCGCCTGTGCACAAACACACACACACACACACACACACATAGTGGAGCACACATCAATGCACAGGCATATAGACACAGACATCACAAACACCCACAGACAGAAAGACAGAGAAGAGCAGCAGAGCTGACAGCTGAGGATCATCACATGAAACAACGATGATCGCTCCTATGGAAATATTTACTCTACTGTTTCATAAGACCCCCTCCTTCATCTCTTTGGGAGGGTGATAGGGAACAATTTTACAAACTTGCTAAATTATTGGAGAGTGGTGATATAATCTAATTTCCCAGTGTGTTCACTGTGTTCACACATGGATGACTCTTCTGTTTGGAATGCAGGGTTTTCTGTGAGCTGGGTTTTTAGGTCGCAGTGTTCTTTGCAGTGTCTGTGAAAGATGTCGAGTGCTATTCTGCGCTGCGCTGTGGACTGGGGTGATCCCTGAGGCCTTGTCAGGCACGGGGGCAGAGAGCTGAGCTGAAAGGCAAAGCTACGCCATGTCTGCTGTGTAACATGTCGGCTCCTTTTAGCAATATCATCCAACAGAATGCACCCGTGGCCATAGTCCGTCCCCCTCCTTGTGCACACACACACAAACATACGCATACATACATACATACACACACAAACAAACAAAACATTCACACTGATGCACCGACGCTCACACACACGCACATCAATGATTTTACGTAACAAAAGGGCAGCAAATGCGCTCCATTAAATACATTATAGGCTGTTGGCCCTGGCCTGCACGGCGCCTGTTCCCTGCCGTGTGTGATGATAAGTGTGGGGCTCAGGCTGGGGTTGAGGTTGGTTAGGGAGGCGGTGTGTGGCCAACCAAAGCAGCAAAATTGACCTTTGTAAAGAACATGGCAACACTAGGCGCTAGTGTATACAAACCCAAGGGGGAGAAGAGAATTAGGACACATCCATGAACAGCGACAGAGTTGTCAAAAGACACCTGGCTGCAGCAGTTCACAGTCTTTCCATGGTACTGACTGTTCAGACTAGGACATTATGCCACGTTGGTCACAATTAAATATTGCTGTCGCTGGGTTTGAGCTGGAGGGAATCGTGTGTAGATTGTGTAGGCTAAAATCACAAAAGCGGTTCCTTAGTAACCCCATTTGTTTAAATGTTCAATAATAAAACCACTTCCAGCTGGGCACCAAATGTACAGATCATATATTATTCAGAACCATAATCTATATTTAACAACTCTCAATACTCCCAGGTGTTTCTATGAAGCCTTTTATGATTTAAACCATACTGATTGCATATTGTACTACATTTTCTGCTTGAAAGAACTCAACTGGACACGAACCGAGAACATTTATGTTACCACATGATGAATTATAAATTGTGCAATAATATGTCATACACTGTTTGTTTGGAGCACCAGTAAAGTGCAACAATGTTTCCAACACACTCATACATGGGTGTTCTTATCCAAGTTCTCGTTCATCTTTGGTCCTCTGCAATGATATAAAGCTAAACTGTTGTAATGTAGTGTAACTTCCTGCAATTCTACACATTTTTCCCAAGGGGCAGAGGAAAACGTTAAGTTTTATAGCTAATCTCATGCTATTCTACACATTTTGCCACGAGGGTGAGAGAAAATGTTACATTTTTAAAGCTAACTAAAGCTAAAATAAAGGTGTATTGACTGTGATAAAGGCACTGGATTGTGAGCTGTCTTGTTTGCTAAATGAATAAATGAATTAGGCAGTGACATGGTGCGTATAGCCATAGAAGCACAATGACACATGTCTCAGTGCGGACATATTTGTGGCATATTGGGGATGTGGCTTTCAGTTAGTTATATTTTGGCCACCCATCCTATGAGAGTGATTGACAATTCCAGTTCATCTGAATGTCATTCCAGTGCACTGCTTGCTATGAATTTTATCTAATGGTGTTTGGATCTTTAGGTAAAAAGACAAATAATGTCCCGTTTGGAACACTGACAAATACAGAGAATAAAACAAAAACAAAAAATGGATTTCCTCATTCTTATTGGGTGGGCCTTGCTCCCCAGTGCGTGGGCCCAGGCCCAGCCAGGCCGTCCCATGCCTAAGCTTTTTAAAAACATTTAACCCCTTTTTCTCCCTAATTTTGTGATATCCAATTGGTAGTTAGAGTCTTGTCCCATCGCGCTGCAACTCCCGGACTCGGGAGAGGCGAAGGTCGAGAGCAATGCGTCCTCCGAAACACAACCCTGCCAAGTTGCACAGCTCGCTTAACCCAGCCGCAAACCAATGTGTCGGAGGAAGCGCTGTACAACTGGCGGCCGTGTCAGCGTGCGTGTGTCCGGCCCGCCACAGGAGTCACTAGAGCGCGATGGGAAAAGGACATCCCGGCCAGCCAAACCCTCCCCTAACCCGGATGACGCTGGGCCAATTGTGTGCCACCTCATGGGTCTCCCAGTCGTGGCTGACTGCGACACAGCCAAGGATTGAACCCGGGTCTGTAGTGACACCTCAAGCACAGCGATGCAGTACCTTAGACCGCACCCGGGAGGCCTACGTGGCTGTTTTGAGGATTTGTTTGTATTTCCTCTATACAGATACTCTAAACTCATAAAGCAGGGGTGTCAAACTCATTTTGCCCCTAGGGCCATATTTGGTCTTCAACAAGGTCCGGAGGGCCGCACTGAAAGTTGGTTATATTTCCTTTTCATTTTTTAAGTAAATTGAGTTCATTCCCCCCCTTCCTCAAACCACCCTCTGCCCGGATTGTACCCCCTTATGGGCCGTACGTTTGACACCCCTGCCATACAGTAAAGCAGGATTTACTATGCACAGTAGCTGCCGAAGTGCTCTGACAATCATGCTTCTGAACTTTGGCTCTGTCTATGTGGATTAGTCTGGATCATATGAGATTCTGTTTTAAAGCACTCAGTGAATAACTCATGTAAATGGTCCAGCGTTGGAGTATGCATGTCTTATCCTCAGTCTTGTTTGCCTTGACTAATGTAGAGAGAGATACAGGTCAACTGGATCCAAGGACACAGTAACACTTTATACTAAGGCCCCTTAATAAACCATTTATAAAGAGTTTGGAAAGAGTTTATATAACGTTTATTAATCATTATTCCTACATTTGTAAATGTCAATAAGCAGTCTCTAAATAGTAAATTACACATTTATAAAGAAAAAATATTTTTTATGATTTATAAGATCATTAATGTGTTTGATCATAGCATGTTCACAATATGTAAATGATTACTAATCTACTACAGACATACTTATAAACCAGTGATGAGTTACTGTCAACTCATAAGCTCATTTTATAAGGTATTTAGTAATGGTTAATTAAAAGTTTGGCCCAACATTTATATCTATATTTATAAATGTATTTATATTGGTCATGAAATTGTATATTTATTAATTGTGAATGAGTTCATTTATAAATGTGACTACATGCACTTACTACTTCCTCAGTTGATGATGAATGAAGGTCCTTAAAACCCATTAACTAATTATTAATACATTATTTTTGCAGCCCCTAATCTAAAGTGTGGACTACATATACTTTATAAACAATTATAAATGACTTGTTACTCTCCAAAAGCTGGCCACATTAGTAGACAGCACCTGATGCTCCACCAATTGCTGAAAATATTCTAAAACATGCAATGGTAAAAGGAGTACACCAGACAAGGAAATATAAGACCATGTTCTAATGAAATAAAGAGCATCTCCATAATCCCATCTAAAAATATGCACATAAACTCAACTAACATGTCTTAACCCAGGTCTGACCCACACTATCTATTTGTTCAAAAGGGTTAACATCAGGTGGGTGCTTTGAACATCCACTGATCTTCCAACCACTTTGACTATTCTACAGTCTGGCTTTAAGGACAGTGGGAAAATCTGAACTGCATACTTGGGTTCCCTCTCCTTTTAAAAACCCATTGGACAAGAAAGCCAGAGTGTCTCCTCCTCTAACCTCCTCCAATGGGTTTTGAGAAGGAGACGAGCAGAGAGGACGCAAGGAGTATACAATTGCGATCTTCCCAGTGACTCACAGAGAGAAAATTAGGAAGACCAGAGAGAGAGAGAGAGAGAGAGAGTAAGAGAGCAAGAGAAAGAGGGAGATAGCAAGAGAGAGCGAGAGAGTTCAGAGATTTCAGTTACATATTTCATAAGCTTCATAACTGCATCCACTGACATGCATCCTAGTTTTAGTGAGAGGCCTAGCATAGACTAGCATAGAAAATACCTACCATTCAAATCAAATCAAATCAACTTTATTTATATAGCCCTTTGTACATCAGCTGGTATCTCAAAGTGCTGTACAGAAACCCAGCCTAAAACCCCAAACAGCAAGCAATGCAGGTCTAGAAGCACGTGGTCCATGCAATCACTTTCTTTCAACTTCATTTTGCGGTGGCATGAGTTGCATTTAATTTTTCTTTTGAGTCATTTTTTCTTCTGCAGCCATTTCATCAGTTTCAGTTGTTTTCTTTTGGATTTCCTCCCATGAATTAGATTCCTCAATTTGGTCGCTAAATCCGACATTTTAACATGCTCCTAGCACAATGAATGGATGAATGTATATTGTCACAAGTAACCTGACGCATATTTACCCTGCCAGAATAGTGTTTTGAGGAGGAGGAGTCTACCGTGTCCGGAAGCAACTTCACCATTCATTTTCTGTATGAAGGGTTCACTTAAACAACATTTTAAGCCTTGTTTTATTATTTTACTATTTAAGGAATGTATATTGATTCGTTCGACTTAAGTATAAGTAATCTGATTTATTTGTTTCAGTCTCCGAATTGTTAATCAAACTTTTCACCACCATATCAGGGCATAAAAACTCCAATCTGTCTCCTGAACTAGCTTCATGTGCATGTGCGCACATGCACACGAGGCCCAAGCTCGTTTTCCCCAGTTTTCCCTGGCTAAATTACAGTTGAAGTCAGAAGTTTACATACACTTAGGTTGGAGTCATTAAAACTCGTTTTCAACCACTCCACAAATGTCTTGTTAATAAACTATAGTTTTGGCAAGTCGGTTAGGTCATCTACCTTGGGCATGACACAAGTAATTTGTTTACAGACAGATTGTTTCACTTATAATTCACTGTATCACAATTCCAGTGGATCAGAAGTTTACGTACACTAAGTTGACTGTGCCTTTAAACAGCTTGGAAAATTCCAGAAAATTATGTCATGGCTTTGGAAGCTTCTGATAGGCTAATTGACATAATTTGAGTCAATTGGTGGTGTACCTGTGGATGTATTTCAAGGCCTACCTTCAAACTCAGTGCCTCTTTGCTTGACATTATGGGAAAATCAAAAGAAATCAGCCAAGACCTCAGAAAAGAAAGTGTAGACCTCCACAAGTCTGGTTCATCCTTGGGAGCAATTTCCAAATGCTTGAAGGTACCATGTTCATCTGTACAAACAATATTACGCAAGTATTAGCACCATGGGACCACGCAGCCGTCATACTGTTCAGGAAGGAGACACGTTCTGTCTCCTAGAGATGAATATACTTTTGTGCGAAAAGTGAAAATCAATCTCAGAACAACAGCAAAGGACCTTGTGAAGATGCTGGAGGAAACAGGTACAAAAGTATCTATATCCACAGTAAAAACTAGTTCTATGTCAACATAACCTGAAAGGCCGCTTTGCAAGGAAGAAGCCACTGCTCCAAAAGCGCCATAAAAAAGCCAGACTACAGTTTGCAACTGCACATGGGGACAAAGATCATACTTTTTGGAGAAATGTCCTCTGGTCTGATGAAACAAAAATAGAACTGTTTGGCCATAATGACTATCGTTATGTTTGAAGGAAAAAGGTGGAGGCTTGCAAGCTGAAGAACACCATCCCAACCGTGAAGCACGGAGGTGGCAGCATCATGTTGTGGGGGTGCTGCAGGAGGGGCTGGTGCACTTCAAAATAGATGGCATCATTACGAAGGAAAATGATGTGGATATATTGAAGCAACATCTCAAGACATCAGTTAGTTAAAGCTTGTTTGCAAATGGGTCTTCCAAATGGACAATGACCCCAAGCATACTTCCAAAGTTGTGCAAAATGGCTTAAGGACAACAAAGTCAAGGTATTGGAGTGGCCATCACAAAGCCCTGACCTCAATCCTATAGGAAATTTTTGGGCAGAACTGAAAAAGCGTGTGTGCGAGCAAGGAGGCCTACAAACCTGACTCGGTTACACCAGTCAGGAAGAATGGGCCAAAATTCACCCAACTTATTTTGGGAAGCTTGTGGAAGGCTACTCAAAAGGTTAGACCCAAGTTAAGCAATTTAAAGGCAATGCTACCAAATACTAATTGTGTGTATGTAAACTTCTGACCCACTGGGAATGTGATGAAAGAAATAAAAGCTGAAATAAATCATTCGCTCTGACATAAACACATTCTTAAAATAAATTGGTGATCCTAACTGATCTAAGACAGGGAATTTTTACTCTAATTAAATGTCAGGAATTGTGAAAAACTGAGTTTAAATCTATTTGGCTAAGGTGTATGTAAACTTCTGACTTCAACTGTAGCTGGCTATCTGAACTATGCTAGTTTTTGTCCAAAGACACTCATACATGGAAGTCTCCTACCCATGTTTTATCCATATTTTGATCCTCTGCAATCATATAAAGCTAAACCCGTTCTCCACTAAGATATCTTAAATGCCTCCAAAGAGTATAACCCATAAACTGTATCCCATTGAGTCAAAACATTCTAGGGATTATTTCTATATTTATAGGATTGTTTGTATTTACTCTGAACCCATACAGCAGGTGATTCAAACAAATTTTGCCCGGGGGGCCGCATTCGGTCTTCATCGAGGTCCGGAGGACCACACTGAAATTGGATTACATTTCATTGCCGTCAAAATGTGTAAAAAAATGGTCCTGCTGGACACAATCAAGAGAATGTATGAATGTAGGTCCATTATCATTTCTACACAGTTTAGTTTTGGTTTAAGTCATTTTAAAGTATATAGAGTTCGTCCCTTCCCACAATTTGTTTTCAAATATAAACCACACGCTGCCCAGATTGGACCCCCTTGCGGGACGGATATGGCCCGTGGGCCATATGTTTGACACCCCTACCATACAGTAAAGCAGGATTTACTATGCACAGTAGCTGCCGAAGTGCTCTGACAATCATGCTTCTGAACTTTGGCTCTGTCTATGTGGATTAGTCTGGATCATATGAGATTCTGTTTCAAAGCACTCAGTGAATAACTCATATAAATGGTCCAGCGTTGGAGTATGCCATTTTTGCCATTTATTTTTAGGTAATACACTGCATATGGTCTTTAATGAAGACTTGTACGTAGTCATTGGCATTGACTAACTGCCCGCTCCAATAACCCACCCAAGCTGCATCGGCTGGCTTCATAGGCTCTTCCCCAGCCACACCAGTCCCAGCTACATGTCTGCATAATCAATATGACAAGAGGAATCTAAGCTGACTTTCCATCAACAAACAGAACAGGCACAACTGATTCAGTTGGACTTCAATGTAAACATGCTGCAATTGGGTTGAAAGAGGTAAATTGTGAATAAATTGTTATGTACTACTTTATAATAATTTTTATAAACAAGCAGATATGATTGATAAACAATAATTTAAGTATTTAATCATTTGTAACATTTATAAACAGCTATAAGCATTACAATTGATAAGCATTTATTACATGTAACAATTTTTAAAGCATTTATAAGCATTTATAATGAACTGAAAGATGGCGCTGGGGTGCATAGCAGCCGTTGAACAGGCTCCTGACTAATTCTGCTATTTTGTGGGGGGATTTTGCGCTAATCTTAACTTTTATTGTACATAACGTTTCCTCCATCATTTCCTATGACCGAAAAAGCTTTTGAACATCAGAATAGCAATCACTCACCTTGATCTGAAGGAAGACTTCTACTTCAATGAGTCTTCGGCACAGGACATACTGCTCACCTCGGACCAGGCCAGAGGACAACAACACTAGGAAGAGGAAAAGACGTTGTTATAGAGGTCGCCGTGAGGGCACATTAATGAGACCGGTGAGACGGTGACCAGTGAATAAACTGCCCTTACCCTCAATTCTATTGGCAAATGTGCAATTGCTGGAGAACAAACTAGACAAGCTCCGTTCGAGACTATTCTATCAGAAGAACATTATGAACTGTAATATGCTTCCAGACAAAATAAACACCTTTGCCCGCTTTGAGGATAATACAGTACCACCGACGCGGACCGTTACCAAGGACTGTGGGCTCTCCCTCTCTGTGGCCGACAGGAGTAAGGCATTTAAACTTGAGCATCAGAGCATGCGATGACCAGCTGGCTGGTGTGTTTATGGACATATTCAATCTCTCTCTATCCCAGTCTGCTGGCCCCACATGCTTCAAGATGGCCACCATTGTTCCTGTAACCAAGAAGGCAAAGGTAACTGAACTAAATGACTATCGCCCGAAGCACTTACTTCTGTCATCATGAAGTGCTTTGAGAAACTAGTCAAAGATCATATCACATCAACTTTACCTGTCACCCTACACCCACTTACATTTGCTGACCGCCCCAATAGGTCCACAGACGATGGAATCATCATCACCCTGCACACTGCCCTATCCCATCTGGACAAGAGGAATACATATTCCTCTTGCTGTTAATTGACTATAGCTCAGCATTCAACACCATACTACCCTCCAAGCTCATCATTAAGCTTGGGGCCCTGAGTCTCAACCCTGACCTGTGTAGTTGGGTCTTGGACTTCCTGACAGGCCGGCCCTCAGGTGGTAAAGGCAGAAAAAAACACTTCCACTTCGCTGATCCTCAACACTGGGGCCCTACATGGGTGTGTGGTCAGCCCACTCCTGTACTCCCTCTTCACCCATGACTGGGTGGCCATGCACTCAATCATCAAGTTTGCAGATGACACAACAGTTGTAGGCTTGATTACCAACAACGACAAGACAGCCTACAGAGAGGAGGTAAGGGCCCTGGGAGTGTGGTGTCAGGAAAACAACCTCTCACTCAACGTCAACAAAACAAAGGAGATGATCATGGATTTCAGGAAACAGCAGAGGAAGCACGGGACAGCAGTGGAGAAGGTGGAAAGTTTTAAGTTCCTTGGCGTACACATCACGGACAAACTGAAATGGTCCACCCACACAGACAGTGTGGTGAAGAAATTTGTTTGTCACCTAAAACCCTCACAAACTTTTACAGATGCACATTTGAGAGCCTCCTGTTGGGCTGTATCACCGCCTGGTAAGGCAACTGCACTGCCAACAACCGCAAGGCTCTCCAGAGGGTGGTGCAATCTGCACAACGCATCACTGGGGGCAAACTACCTGCCCTCCAGGCCAAAAAGATCATCAAGGACAACAACCACCCGAGCCACTGCCTACCATCCAGAAGGCGAGGTCAGTACAGGTACATCAAAGCTGGGATCAAGAGACTGAAAAATGGCTTCCATCTCAAGGCCATCAGACTGTTAAACAGCCATCACTAACACAGCGAGGCTGCTGCCTACATAAAGACTTGAAATCATTGGTCACTTTAATAAATGGACCACTAGTCACTTTAATAATATTTACATATCTGACATTACTCATCTTATATGTATATACTGTATTTTATACCATCCATTGCATCTTGCCTATGCCACTGTCATTGCTCATCCATATATTTCTATGTATATAGTTTTATTCCATTCCTTTACTTAGAAAATCAAATCAAATCAAATTTTATTTGTCACATACACATGGTTAGCAGATGTTAATGTGAGTGTAGCGAAATGCTTGTGCTTCTAGTTCCGACAATGCAGTAATAACCAACAAGTAATCTAACTAACAATTCCTAAACTACTGTCTTATACACAGTGTAAGGGGATAAAGAATATGTACATAAGGATATATGAATGAGTGATGGTACAGAGCAGCATAGGCAAGATACAGTAGATGGTATCGAGTACAGTATATACATATGAGATGAGTATGTAAACAAAGTGGCATAGTTAAAGTGGCTAGTGATACATGTATTACATAAGGATGCAGTCGATGATATAGAGTACAGTATATACGTATGCATATGAGATGAATAATGTAGGGTAAGTAACATTATATAAGGTAGCGTTGTTTAAAGTGGCTAGTGATATATTTACATCATTTCCCATCAATTCCCATTATTAAAGTGGCTGGAGTTGAGTCAGTGTCAGTGTGTTGGCAGCAGCCACTCAATGTTAGTGGTGGCTGTTTAACAGTCTGATGGCCTTGAGATAGAAGCTGTTTTTCAGTCTCTCGGTCCCAGCTTTGATGCACCTGTACTGACCTCGCCTAGATTTGTGTGTATTAGGTAGTTGTTGTGGAATTGTTAGATTGCATGCACTGCGCTGTCGGAACTAGAAGCATAAGCATTTCGCTAGCCTTACAATAACATCTGCTAACCATGTGTATGTGACCAATAAAATTTGATTTGATTTGAATTGATACTATGCTTTTTCAGAGTCATAGGTTTTCCATGCATCAGCAGGACAGAACAGCAGTGTCCTGTAAGATCCGTGTGGGTGGGGTGTGTCTCTGTCAACAACAACTGGTGCGCGATCTCTAATATAAAGGAAGTTTCAAGGTTCTGCTCACCTGAATTAGAATACCTCATGATAAGCTGTAGACCATACTCTTTACCAAGAGTTTCCATCTATATTTTTCATAGCTGTCAATTTACCTCCACAATCCGATGCTGGCACTAAGGGCCATACGAAAACAAGTAAATGCTCATCCAGAGGCGGCGCTCCTAGTGGCCGGTGATTTTAATGCAGGAAGACTGAACTCCATTTGAACTTATTTCTACCAGCATGTCACCTGTGCAACTCGAGGGGGGTAAAAAAACTCTAGATCACATTTACTTCACAAGTAGAGATGCATATAAAACTCTCCCACTCCCTCCATTTGGTAAATCTGACCATAACTCTATCCTCCTGTTCCTGCTTCCAAGCAAAAACTCAAACAGGAAGTACCAGTGACACGCTCAATACGGAAGTTGCCCGATGAAGCAGATGCTAAGCTATAGGACTGTTTCACTATCACAGACTGGATTGCGGGATTCATCCGATGGCATTGAGGAGTTTACCACATCAGTCACCGGTTTCATCAATAAGTGCATTGATGACGTCATCCCACAGTGCCAGTACGTACATATCCCAACCAGAAGCCATGGATTGATTACAGGCAACATCCGCACTGACCTAAAGGCTAGAGCTGACACTTTCAAGGAGCGGGACACTAATCCGGACGCTTATAAGAAATCCCACTACACCCTCCAATGAACAGGCAAAGCGTCAATACAGGACTAAAATCGAATCCTACTACACTGGCTCTGATGCTCTTCGGATCTGGCAGGGCTTGAAAACTATCACAGATTACAAAGGGAAACCAAGCCAAGAGCTGCCCAGTGATGCAAGCCTACCAGATGAGCTAAATTCTTATGATCGCTTCAAGGCAAGCAACACTGAACCATGCGTGAGAGCACAAGCTTTTCCGGACGAGTCTGCGTAGCCGATGTGAGTAAGATATTTTAAACAGGTTAACATTCGAAAGGCCGTGGGCCAGATGGATTACCAGGACGTGCACTCAGAGCATACGCTGACTAGCTGGCAAGTGTCTTCACTGACATTTTCAGCCTCTCCCAGTATCAGGAATCAAAGTAAGACCCAAGTGCATACTGTGTGAAGTAACAATGGAACACAGAGATGAGGTCTGGATCCAGGATGTCCCTAGCAGAGACCCAGCATCTCTCCTCCGGGCCATAACCCTCCCAGTCAACCAGGTACTGGAATCCCCTGCCCCAAGGTCGAAACTTCGGAAGACGCGGGTCGGCCGCTGATGAGAGGAGTGAGAGGGGTGGGCCTAGGAACTGTAGACAAGGGACAGTCAGACATGGTTTTAACTCTAGACAAAGAAAAGGTAGGAAAAATACGCAGGGTATGGGGCAACAGAGGACGAACAGCAGAAGGGCTAATGATCTTGGAGCGAGGGTGAAATGTCTCGGCTTCCGGGGGTGTAGCCGCGGCACTATAGCGGCGTGCCAGTGCCTCAGGCTTGATCATCTTGGACACCGTTCAGTGCTGCGGAAGCAAAGTGACCCGGGCCTTACTGAACCCCTTCCGGAGGTCCTGGCACTCTGCGTGGCTGGCGGAGAGGTCCGGGGAAATTTCCAAGCCCCTAGGAAGACGTCCCAGGGCAGGCAGTGCTGACTTCAGGCAATGAGTGTGGCAGAACGGGCTCCAGCCCACAATGGCACCAGTAGACCAGTTGAGGGGACTGTGTCACTGGAGCCAGGAAAATCCCAATACTACAGGAATCTGAGGAGACTTGATGAGCAGGAATTGAATAGTCTCGCTGTGATTCCCTGACACCTGTAGGTTGATGGGAGTGGTAATTGAGTGACCCAGCCTATAGAGCGTCCGTCCAGCGCTCTAACCTCCATGGGAGTGGAGATTTTCAGCTCGGAAGCCACGGTAGCGTCCAAAAAACTCTCATCGGCCCCAGAGTCAATGAGGACCCAGAGAGATGTAGACTGGCTACCCCACAGCAGAATGGCTGGAGCAGGGGTGTGAGCAAGGGAAGCAGGAAAGTTGTCCATATGGCCCACCAGAGTACTTGCTCCTATCAGTGAGCCTGATCTCTTTAAAGGGCAAGAGGACACAAAATGACCAAGAGTCCCGCAATACAGACAACTCTTCGTGTTGATCCTGTATTGGAAATACTTCCGGCGCCAACAGAGATGGCCGCCTCGCGTTCCTAGGAAACTATGCAGTATTTCGTTTTTTTTACGTGGTATTTCTTACATTAGTGCCCCAGGTAATCTTAGGTTTTATTACATACAGTCGGAGGAACTACTAAATATAAGAGCAACGTCAACTCACCATCATTACGACCAGCAATATGACTTTCCCAAAGCGGATCCTGTGTTCTGCCTTACACCCAGGACAACGGATTGGACACGAGATGGCGACCCAAAACAATGACGTTGTAAAAGAGGCAAACGAAGCGGTCTTCTGGTCAGGCTCCGGAGACGGGCACATCGCGCACCACTCCCTAGCATACTACTCGCCAATGTCCAGTCTCTTGACAACAAGGTTGATGAAATCCGAGCAAGGGTAGTATTCCAGAGAGACATAAGAGACTGTAACGTTCTTTGCTTCACGGAAACATGGCTCACTCGAGAGACGCTAACGGAGTCGGTGCAGCCAGCTGGTTTCTTCACGCATCGCACTGACAGAAACAAGCATCTTTCTGGTAAGAACAGGGGTGGGGGGGTATGCCTTATGATTAACGAGACGTGGTGTGATCATAACAACATACAGGAACTCAAGTCCTTCTGTTCACCTGACTTAGAATTCCTCACAATCAAATGTTGACCGCATTATCTACCAAGGGAATTCTCTTCGATTATAATCACAGCCATATATATATTCCCCCCCAAGCAGACACATCGATAACCCTGAACAAACTTTATTTGACTCAATGCAAACTGGAAGCCACATATCCTGAGATTGCATTCATTGTAGATGGGGATTTTAACAAGGCTAATCTGAAAACAAGACTCCCTAAATTGTATCAGCATATCGATTGCGCAACCAGGGCTGGTAAAACCCTGGATCATTGTTATTCTAACTTCCACAATGCACATAAGGCCCTCCCCTGCCCTCCTCTCGGAAAAGCTGAACACGACTCCATTTTGTTGCTCCCTGCCTACAGACAGAAACTAAAACAAGAAGCTCCCGTGCTCAGGTCTGTTCAACACTGGTCCGACCAATCTGATTCCACGCTTCAAGACTGCTTCGATCACGTGGATTGGGATATGTTCCGTATTGCGTCCAACAACAACATTGACGAATACGCTGATTCGGTGAACGAGTTCATTAGAAAGTGCATTGACGATGTCGTACCCATAGCAACGATTAAAACACTCCCAAACCAGAAACCGTGGATTGATGGCAGCATTCGTGTGAAACTGAAAGCGCGAACCACTGCTTTTAACCAGGGCAAGGTGACCGGAAACATGACCGAATACAAACAGTGTAGCTATTCCCTCCGCAAGGCAATCAAACAAGCTAAGCGCAAGCATGGAGTCAAAGTAGAGTTACAATTCAACCGCTCAGACACAAGAGGTATGTGCAGGGTCTATAGTCAATCATTGATTATAAAAAGAAAACCAGCCTCTTTGCGGACCAGGATGTCTTACTCCCAGATAGACTAAATAACTTTTTTGCCCGCTTTGAGGACAATACAGTGCCACTGACACGGCCCGCAACCAAAACCTGCGGACTCTCCTTCACTGCAGCCGATGTGAGTAAAACATTTAAACGTGTTAATCCTGCAGGACCAGACGGCATCCCCAGCTGCGTCCTCAGAGCATGCGCAGACCAGCTGGCTGGTGTGTTTACGGACATATTCAATCAATCCTTATCCCAATCTGCTGTTCCCACATGCTTCAAAAGGGCCACCATTGTCACTGTTCCCAAGAAAGCTAAGGTAACTGAGCTAAACTACTACCGCCCCGTAGCATTCACTTCCGTCATCATGAAGTGCTTTGAGAGACTAGTCACCTCCATATCACCTCCACCCTACCTGGCACCCGAGACCCACTCCAATTTGCTATTTGCTTACCTCCCAAATAGGTCCACAGACAACGCAATCGCAACCACACTGCACACTGCCCTAACCCATCTGGACAAGAGGGATACCTATGTGAGAATGCTGTTCATCGACTCCAGCTCAGCATTTAACACCATAGTACACTCCAAACTCGTCATCAAGCTCGAGACCCTGGGTCTCGACCCCGCCCTGTGCAACTGGGTACTGGACTTCCTGACGGGTCGCCCTCAGGTGGTGAGGGTAGGTAACAACATCTCCACCCCGCTGATCCTCAACACTGGGGCCCCACAAGGGTGTGTTCTGAGCCCTCTCCTGAACTCCCAGTTCACCCACGACTGCGTGGCCATGCACGCCTCCAACTCAATCATAAAGTTTGCGGACGACACTACAGTGGTAGGCTTGATTACCAACAATGACGAGAAGGCCTACAGGGAGAAGATGAGGGCCCTCGGAATGTGGTGTCAGGAAAATAACCTCACACTCAACGTCAACAAAACAAAGGAGATGATTGTGAACTTCAGGAAACAACAGAGGGAGCACCCCCCTATCCACATCGACGGGACAGTCGTGGAGAGGGTAGTAAGTTTTAAGTTCCTCGGGGTACAAATCACGGACAAACTGAATTGGTCCACCCACACAGACAGCGTCATGAAGAAGGCGCATCAACGCCTCTTCAACCTCAGGAGGCTGAAGAAATTTGGCTTGTCACCAAAAGCACTCACAAACTTCTTCAGATGCACAATCGAGAGCATCCTGTAGGGCTGTATCACTGCCTGGTACGGCAACTGTTCCGCCCACAATCGTAAGGCTCTCCAGAGGGTAGTGAGGTCTGCACAACGCATCACCGGGGGCAAACTACCTGCCCTCCAGGACACCTACACCACCCGATGTCACAGGAAGGCCATAAAGATCATCAAGGACAACAACCACCCGAGCCACTGCCTGTTCACCCCGCTATCATCCAGAAGGCGAGGTCAGTACAGGTGCATCAAAGTTGGGACCGAGAGACTGAAAAACAGCTTCTATCTCAAGGCCATCAGACTGTTAAACAGCCACCACTAACATTGAGTGGCTACTGCCAACACACTGACTCAACTACAGCCACTTTAATAATGGAAATTGATGGGAATTGATGTAAAATATATCACTAACCACTTTAAACATTGTGACTTAATATAATGTTTACATACCCTACATTACTCATCTCATATGTATTTGTATATACTGTACTCTATATCATCTACTGCATCTTTATGTAATACATGTATCACTAGCCACTTTAACTATGCCACTTTGTTTACATACCCTACATTACTCATCTCATATGTATATACTGTACTCGATGCCATCTACTGCATCTTGCCTATGCCGTTCTGTACCATCACTCATTCATATCTTTATGTACATATTCTTTATCCCTTTACACTTGTGTGTATAAGGTAGTAGTTTTGGAATTGTTAGCTTAGATTACTCGTTGGTTATTACTGCATTGTCGGAACTAGAAGCACAAGCATTTCGCTACACTCGCATTAACATCTGCTAATCATGTGTATGTGACAAATAAATTTGAATTGGTTTGATTTGCCATTCTGCTGGCGATAGCCCAGCTCTACCTAGTTGCATAGGCTCGGAAAGCGACGATTCAGCCGACTCCGGCAACTCTCAGGGCAGGTCGGGAGGCCTCAGGTTCTCTCGGCAACGGGACCGACGTGGACTTCCAGGATAACTCGGAAGCAAGGTGGAATCCCTGGATGTGTGAGCGAAGTTGCATTTTTTTGTTCCTGTAGTCTCCCATTGATACGGATGGTCAAAGTGATAAGGGAATCAAGATCCGTAGGTAACTCCCGAGTAGCAAGCTCATCCTTGACCTCAGAGACGCCATACAGGAACATATCGAACAGTGCTTCCTGGTTCCAAGCATTCTCTGCTGCCAACGTGCGGAAATCCAACACAGTCAGCCACCCTGCAGGAGTCCTGCCGAAGCTGGATTAGCTCCCAGGCAGCTTCTCTCCTGGGGGAACGGGGCGGAAAAAAAAACTTCTTCACCTCTTCCATGAACCCCTCCAGACTAACGCGGGCTGAAGCTCGAAAATGAGGGAACACTGAGCTAGAAACGCCTGACAGGTGCTCAACTCTACATTGAAGCGTTTCGTTGGGGAGGTAAACAGGGCTCCTGAGAAGGTGGGGTGGCTGATGAGATGGCGCTGAGTCGCTAAGGAGCTGCGTAGTTACCACCGTGGTAGGCTGCCTCCCAGACAACCTGTGGAATTGCTCCAGCAAACTGTTCAATGCCGGTCATGGCGTTCAGCCAACGTTTGGACCCCCTCCATAAGGCCACGAAGCAGTTCCTCGTGCCTCCCGATGGGGGCTCCTTGGGAGGAGATGGCGTTGTGCAGCTGGCCCCGGGTCTGCTGGGTCAGTCATGGCCATTTCATACTATCAGGAATCAAGGTAGGACCCAAGTGCAGACTGTGGGAAGTAACAACGTTTTTTGTAACCGCAGGGGCAGGCAAACGGCAGGTCAAAGCAGGCAGGGGTTGATAACCCAGATTAGGAGCAAAGGTACACGACGGCAGGCAGGCTCAGTGTCAGGGATTGGCAGAGTTCAGTATTCTAGAGGTGGAGCAAAGGTACAGGACGGCAGGCAGGTTCAGGGTCAGGGAATGGCAGAGTGGTCAGGCGGCTGGGTACAGGGTCAGGACAGGCAAGGGTCAAAAACCAGGAGGACGAGAAAAAGAGAGGCTGGGAAAAGACAGGAGATGACAGGACAAACACTGGTAAGCTTGACAAACAAGAAGAATTGGCACAGACAGACAGAAAACACAGGTATAAATACCCAGGGGATAAGTGGAGAAGACGGGCGATACCTGGAGACAAGCACAAAGACAAGTGAAGCAGATCAGGGCGTGACACCCAGTCTGTAATACTTACATGTTTCAAGCAGGCCACCATAGTCCCTGTGCCCAAGAACGCCAAGGTAACCTGTTTAAATTACTACCGCCCCACAGCACTCACATCTGTAGCCATGGAATGCTTTGAAATGGTGGTCATGGCTCACATCAACACTATCATCTCAGAAACCCTGGACCCACTTCAATTCACATACCTCCCAAACAGATCCACAGATGACACAATCTCTATTGCACTCCACACTGCCCTTTCCCACCTGGACGAAAGGAACACCTATGTGAGAATGCTGTTCATAGACTACAGCTCAGCGTTCAACACGATAGTGCCCTCCAAGCTCATCACTAAGCTAAATCCCCTGGGACTGAAGACCTCGCTCTGCAACTGGATCCTGGACTTCCTGACAGACCACCCCCAGGTGGTGAGGGTAGGCAACAACACATCCGCCACGCTGACCCTCAACACGGGGGCCCCTCAGGGGTCCATGCTTAGTCCCCTCCTGTACTCCCTGTTTACCCACGACTGCGTGGCCGCGCACGACTCCAACACCATCATCAAGTTTTACAATGACACGACGTGGTGGGCCTGATCACCAATGACGATGAGACAGCCTATAGGGAGGTGGTCAGAGACCTGGCAGTGTGGTGCAAGGACAATAGCCTCTCCCTCAACGTGGGCAAGACAAAGGAGCTTATTGTGGACTACAGGAAACGGAGGGCCAATCACGCCCCCATTCACATCAACAGGGCTGAAGTGCAGCGGGTCGAGAGCTTCTAGTTCCTCGGTGTCCTCATCGCTAAGGACCTATCATGGTCCAAACCCAACAACACAGTTGTGAAGAGGGTACGACAAACCCTCCTCCCCCTCAGGAGGCAGAAAAAAATTGACATGGGCCCTCAGAATCTCAAAAAGTTCTACAGTTTCACCAATGAGAGCATCTTGACTGGCTGCATCACCACTTGGAATGGCAACTGCTCAGCATCCAACTGCAAGGCGCTACAGAGAGTAATGCGTACGACCAAGTACATCACTGAGCCGAACTCCCTGCCATCCAGGACCTCTAAACCAGGCGGTGTCAGAGGAAGGCCCTAAAAATTGTCAAAGACTCCAGCCACCCAAGTCATAGAATGTTCTCTCTGTTAACGCACGGCAAGCAGTAGCAGAACACTAAGTCTAGGACCAAAAGGCTCCTGAACAGCTTCTACCACCAAGCCATAAGACTGCTAAATAGTTAACCAAATAGCTTCCCGGACTATCTGCATCGACCCTTTTTGCACTAACTCTTTTTGACTCAATGCACACACACTGGACTCTACACACACACACACACACACTCACATATACTTACACTGACACTCCAACACACACACACGCACACGACGCGTACACACAGGCACATATTCTCCACACACACTTCCACACTTATCACATACACTGCTGCTACAGTTTATTATCTATTCTGTTGCCTAGTCACTTTACCCCTACCTAGATGTGCATATCTACCTCAATTTCCTCGTACCACTGCACATCAACTCAGTACTGGTACCCCGTGTATATAGCCAAGTCGTCATCAACTCAGTACTGGTACCCCGTGTATATAGCCAAGCCGTCATCAACTCAGTACTGGTACCCCGTGTATATAGTTATCGTTAATCATTGTGTATTTATTCCTTGTGTTAATATTAATTTTTCTATTTTTATTAGTTCTCTTTTATTGTATTCTGCATTGTTGGGAAGGGCTGGTAAGTAAGCATTTCACTGTTAGTCTACACCTGTTGTTTACAATGCATGTGAAATTGAAATTGGATTGATTGAAAGTTATTGTTTTGTTTATGCCTTTATGACACCTCTCAGTTATATTTTGGTTGAAATGTGTTGATATAACCTATTAAAGGGAAGAAGTTATACAACCCTATGTACTTATATTCAAATCAAAGTTGATTGGTCAAATACACAGTTTAGCAGATGTTATAGCTGGTGCAGTGAATGCTTGGGGTACTAGCTCATAACAGTGCAGCAAATATATGTATATTGCAGTGAGTTATGTCGAGAATCCAGTGTATATGTAAACAGTGTAACAAAATGCAATGTACTAGATATATTAGAATGAGCTATGTGAAGAATACAGTATATGAATACACAGTGTGAAAAACAATATAAAAGATATTGGGTAGTTTACTACCAGTTTTTATGGGTATCTGTACTTTACTATATATTTTTTACTACGTTTACTTCTCTCTATTTCCTAAGGAAAATAATGTACTTTTTTACTCCATACATTTTCCCTGACACCCGAAAGTACTCGTTACATTTTGAATGCTTAGCAGGACAGGAAAATGGTCAAATTAAAGCATTTATCAAGAGAACATCCCTGGTCATCCCTATTGTATCTAATCTGGCGCACTCACTAAACACAGATGCTTCATTTCTAAATTATGTCTGAGTGTTGGAGTGTGACACTGACTATCCATAAATAATAAATAAATAAAAAATAGTGCCGTCTGGTTTGATTAATATAAGGAATCTGAAATTATTTCTTATGTTACTTTTGGTACTTAAGTATATTTTAGCAATTACATTTACGTTAAGTATGTTTAAAACCAAATACTTTTAGACTTTTACTCAAGTAATATTGTACTGTGTGACTTTCACTTTTACTTGAGTAATTTTCTATGAAAGTATCTTTACTTTTACTCAGGTATGACAATTGGGAACTTTTTCCACCACTGCATATCCCAAACCTTAACCCTTGCCATAAACATTTGGAATGAGTGCCTAAGCGTAATGTTTTAACCCTATCCCAAACCTTAAAACTTACCTTAACCATTCGGTGGGCCTAAACATAATGCTTTAACCTTAAAACTTACCTTAACCATTCGGTGTGCCTAAACATAATGCTTTAACCTTAAAACTTACCTTAACCATTCGGTCTGCCTAAACATAATGCTTTAACCTTAAAACTTACCTTAACCATTCGGTGGGCCTAAACATAATGCTTTAAACTTAAAACTTACCTTAACCATTCAGTGGGCCTAAACATAATGCTTTAACCTTAAAACTTACCTTAACCATTCAGTGGGCCTAAACATAATGCTTTAACCTTAAAACTGACCTTAACCATTCGGTGGGCCTAAACATAATGCTTTAACCTTAAAACTTACCTTAACCATTCGGTGTGCCTAAACAAAATGCTTTAACCTTAAAACTTACCTTAACCATTCGGTGTGCCTAAACATAATGCTTTAACCTTAAAACTTACCTTAACCATTCAGTGGGCCTAAACATAATGCTTTAACCTTAAAACTTACCTTAACCATTCAGTGGGCCTAAACATAATGCTTTAACCTTAAAACTTACCTTAACCATTCGGTGGGCCTAAACATAATGCTTTAACCTTAAAACTTACATTAACCATTTGGTGTGCCTAAACATAATGCTTTAACCTTAAAACTTACCTTAACCATTCGGAGTGTATAAACCTAATCCTTAACTTCTAAATTTGACGTTTGGAGAAATGGAATGATACAGAGCAGCAGGAGCAAAAAAAAAATTGAAGTTGTGTTTGGGGAAAATCCAACACAACACACTGAGTAACTGCCTCCTTATTTTCTAGCATGGTGGTGGCTGAATCATGACATTGGCAGGGACTAGGGATTTATTTTATATAAAAAGAAACAGGATGGAGCAAAGCACAAGCAAAGTCCTTTCCACCAGACTGGGTAAGGAATTCACCTTTCAGCAGGATACAAACCTACAACACAACAACCTACCAAGATGACAGTGAATGTTCCTGAGTCGTCAAGTTACAGTTTGGAAGTAAATCTACTTGAAAATCTATGCCAAGACTTGAAAATGGCTGTCTAGCCATGATCCCCAACATCTTGACAGAGCTTGAAGAATTTTGAAAAGAATAATGGGGAAATATTGCACAATCTAGGTGTGCAAAGCTCTTATAGACTTACTCAAGAAGACTAACAGCTGTAATCAATGCAAAAGTTTTGTTCTAACATGTATTGACTCAGGGAGCTGAATACTTATGCAAAGACTGCTCAAATGTTGCTGTAATAGGCCTACATGTTTATCATTTGCATTGTGTTTTGTTGAAGGTTTTGTTTCTTGGTTATTAATTGTCAAACTTTAAAAACCCGAAGCCAGACTGCAACATTTTAGGATCCTAGCTAGGACTGTGGCATGTGCCTGTACACTTTCCTTCCACTGCATGCTGTAGAAGGGACACACAAAAGCAGCACAATTTAAGATAAATTCACCGATGTGAGCAATTCGAATGCATCAAGCTGTAATTTCATAAAGTAGATGACTCAACTGTTGACTCATTTATACTCGCTTGTGTGTCTTATTCGGTCCGCCGGCCTTGTGTTTGACACATGTGCGCTAGCCACGTTTTGACTGACTTGTGATCATTGCCCTTGCTAGTTTGATTTTATTGACGTTCTCAGCCTTAGTTACAGTCGTTCGTTTTTGTTAAAAATATTGAGTAATTGAAACTGAAACAGTGCATCCCAAATGGGTGGAGGCAACAAATAATGTACCAGGCCAGCTATGATTTACAACCTGATATCAATTTTTAGACTACAAAGAAATGTATTGGTGAATTATATTAATCATGCATTGAACTGCATCCATCCATTCTGCTAACAATGCCTTACTGTACATCATGGAATTTTGAGTCAAATTTAACATGTTTTTTAAAACCGCTTATAAAGTTTTGAAGCATAAACTAGGAATTTTATATTTTTTACTGATATTATGATTATCTGTTTGCTTCATATCAGCAAAGTAGTTCAAACGCAGTCAGTTCCACTTTAAGGAAGAGCAATACTGTGGTTTCCCTAACATCAACCTCCATCAGCAGTGATTGAACAATAGCTTCTGACCTAACATGGCAGATTTGGCCTCATGTTCTATTGAAGGCGTTCCAGACAATGAACCTAAGAACTAAGCCTTATTACTGCTGAGACACATTTCAACATGATCTAATTACCAATATAAATTTGCACAACATATTATGTGTGTGTGTGTGTGTGTGTGTGTGTGTGTGTGTGTGTGTGTGTGTGTGTGTGTGTGTGTGTGTGTGTGTGTGTGTGTGTGTGTGTGTGTGTGTGTGTGTGTGTGTGTGTGTGTGTGTGTGTGTGCGTGTGTGTGTGTGTACGTGTGTGTGTGTGCGTGTGTGCGTGCGTGTGTGCGTGCGTGCATGCGTTACTGAGAATTCTGAGGGCGCACACGCACACAAAACCCATTCATGTGAGCATGTGTGACCACACAGACCAGATTTAGAACAGCAGAAGGCCCACAATAGGATGTTCTGTCTGTGTACGGTAGCTATAATTTACCTGTGGGAACATCCTGGTTCATTGCAGTGTATCTTCAACCCCTTGACGGAGCTGAAGTAATCACCCTGCGTCCCAGGATGCTGTGTGGGGGGAGTTACCATCGTAGCCCTGGAGGGTGCTCCTTACTGCTTCTCTATTAATAGCAGTAAACTTTGGATGACCCCAAAGCTGCTGGCGATTCTGACTAATTTTGTTTGGGGTTGGTGTATAAGGTTTGGCTTTAAAAGTATTTAACAGTATGTGTATGTGAGGTCCTGGAAGTATCCCTAGGGGGCGCTCTGACATTCAGATGTCCTGTTTTAAGCGCCAGACTAATGTTTTGACAGTGGTCTTTTTCTTTATTGTCCATCAAGACCATCTTTGTACTCTAGTAAAGCTGCGTTTTAACTTTGAACTTTAATGACAGACAATGCCAGAATCTGTTTCTAGATATTGAATGTGACATTATGATAGGACATTGTCATATTCCCTTTAAAAGGTTAACGGTTGACAGATTTGTGACGCCACTTCAAAAAGGTAGAGAATGCAATGGTTTTTTTTATTCACTCGAAACAATTAAATCTAAAAGACCCTGTTTTTTTCCACACAAAAAGGGCAGAAGTCCCAGGATTTGAAAAGGGGAAATTGGATGCAATAAATTAAATGGCACTCAAAACGAACATCTAATTGACTATAAACACTAAGCTTGAAGACAATAAAACCTCTCTAAAATGACTCTTATATGACTTAATTCCAAAGTCCTCGTGCTCCATCCCTTGTGAACACATGATTTCAAGTGGATGAGAGGGGTGTCAGCCAAGTTCATGTTTAGTGACACCAAAAAATTATAATCTTGCACTTGAAACCTGCTCTTAAATAGTTCATAGTTAATATTGTGGCAACACTGCTTTAATCTGTGCAGCTGTGGAAGAATGGACTGCTGGGGGAAATGGAAAGATACTATTATCTAATTTAAGAGCAAATACACGCTTGTATGGTAAATCATCAATGATTTATTGACTTTATCCAACACTTGTCAACTGACTGTCTGTGGTAACACACTGATGTACGGTGTATAGTGGTTCCCTATATTGTTCCCTATATTGTTTCCCTACAGAACAATGGCAATGACTTGACTGAGAGGTTAATGTCATACAATAACCCATTTTACAATAGCCCTATCTCAATTTAATAGCCGTGTGATTATAGCTAAATGGAGATAATGTACTATACATCTTAATGTTTTGAAAGCAGCAACTCTACCATGTCACTATACAGGGGAAATTCACCAGTGCCAGGCCAGGGAGGATAGCTTCAATTTGCCCCCCGGGCTTCCGAGTGGAAACGTGCCATTACACATTAGTTTGCTTATGTAGACCATTAAAGACTTGGTAGGCCCACATGTTCCATCACATGCCTTCAGTGCATCACCTATCTCCCAGCTCCAAAGACCTGCTCAATTTAATAGAGTGAATAAGCAGCACAATACTAGAGAGGAAAAATGGGACATTCATTAATATTCTATTTAACCTGGAAACATGGGTGAGCTCTGTGCCTCTGTAGATAAAGGAAAACATAATACACCGGAATAAAAGATCAGTGTGCTTAATTCGGAATTATACGTACCCTATGTATACAACAGTCTTCTTGTATGCAGTGTTGCAAAAGCACAGTAACTCAATGACCAACCTGGAGTGAAGAAGTACCTGTTATTACCTTCAGCATTTCTGTTAGATTACAGTCCTTTAGACCAAGCCTTAGTCCTACCTCAATGACACAAAATGTACAGGATTACCCCATAGTGTTTTTTCTCAAAAGGAAAGTTTAATTTCACAAATCAGTATAATAGTTTCAATATATATAATCTCCACAATGTAGATGTTTAAATGAGAACTAAAATGTAATTGATATCTTAACGTAGACAGGCAAATTATTATTTTATTTGACATAACACCTGACATAACACCCAAACCTGTTTACAATCATTTCAGACAACCTTTCTTGTCCCTGGCCGGTTTTGTTATTCTTTCTTACCTACTAGGCCTACTAGTGGAGGCTTATCCCTTATGAAGGTGTTGGACACATTGGAAATACAGAGGTAATATAAATGTAATTCTTGCTAAAAGTGTAAAAATCGATGTTCAGATGTTTCATATAGCATTTTAACAGTGCTTCTTCACCCGGTTTCAAAGTAAGGGGTTACTTTACCCAAATTCAACGTTCCATAATTTAAAATACCTCTTAAAATACCTCTCGAAAAATAAATAGGCTGTTGCAAATAATAATAGCCTTACACAAAGTTGTTACTCATATGACTATGCACAGCTCGTTAGTAGCACCAAATGTTGTTTGTAGGCAATTATTTTTAGCCACAAAACACTCCATGCATGTTGCTCAAATAGTGCGCTCTCAGCGCAGGCATATCACAGTACGCTACACTAGAGGCGCTGAAGTAGAGGCGTTCAGACTGAATAGGCTCTTTGATGTGCCTCTGACGTGTCTAGTACTCCAGCACAATACTATGATTGGAGCGCACCCACAATGCTCAAATCCCCCATTTTAAATGCATTGTTTGCCTAAACATGAAACATATTCAAAACATCATTGTCCTTAGAGGGGGGACTCGCTACGACAGACGATGAACACTTGTACGCGCACACCGCACATAGGTGGAAACAGTCACGTACGCACGCACCGATGGCTCGTGTGCACACACAAACACACAGATGAGGTGATGGTAAACAGATACGGAAACTGAGCCATCCTGACAAATCAATATAGTGCACTGAAAGTCTATTTTGTTTCAACAATATCGAATGGGGAAGAGGCATTTGTTGACAGTTAAAACATCAGCAATCTACAGGCTCCTCCCCTTTGGTGATGTAGCCTTGTGATAAGACGCAACCTTCTTAATGACTAATTTCTCTATCCCAGTCCCGGCTCCTCTCTATCCTACAAGTTCCTTCATGCATGCAATGTCCTGATCCGATTGCGTCTGACCTTTTCGTTTTTAAACACAAAACCCGAGATTTTTGTCAGTGTCCGGCATGGGAGATCAGAAAGAGCCGCCGATGGTGCACCGATCTACTTCATTTAGTATCAAGAGTCTGCTGCTTCCCTCAAAATGTGACAAACAGGACTCGGTGCTCCCAGAAAAAAACACTGTTTCTTCGGGTTCTGATTCGGAAAAATCTCTGGATCCTGATATGGAATCTGCACCTTTGAACCCAGAGAAACCGAAGGAGGAGGACGAGGGTACCGAGCGGGCGACAGAGCCTAGCAAAAATGGGAAATATGATAAACCGCCATTCAGCTACAACGCCTTGATTATGATGGCTATCAGACAGAGTCCTGAGAAGAGACTGACTCTGAACGGTATCTATGAGTTTATCATGAAGAACTTTCCATATTACCGGGAGCACAAGCAAGGCTGGCAAAACTCTATCCGCCACAACTTGAGCCTCAATAAATGTTTTGTGAAAGTGCCAAGGCATTACGACGACCCGGGCAAAGGGAACTACTGGATGTTGGACCCTTCGAGCGACGATGTGTTTATTGGTGGAACTACGGGAAAACTTCGGAGACGCTCTGCTACCTCAAGGGGTAAACTGGCGATGAAACGGGGACTACGCTTTGCGCCTCTCAGTTTGGGAATAAACGACAGGGCGAACAACCCTCTGTATTGGCAAATCTCTCCGTTTTTATCGTTGCACCATCCCCATTACAATGGATCATCTGCAGGATTTCTGAACCAAGGGCACGCGTATGGGTCTCTACTCCCCGGGGTGGACCAGCTGAGTAACGGGGACCTTACACGCCATCTAGGTGGATCTGTCGGTGCTCTGGGTTTGTCAAACAGTTACGGTGTAAGCACGTCTGGGCTACTATCGGGACAGAGTGGCTACTTTGTCTCAGGGAGCCAGCACCCGCCGCCGCATCTCCAGCAGAGCGCGCAGGGCTATGGTGTGCCGACGAGCTCGCCACAAACACTGATCTCGAACTCTCTAAGAACGTCCCTACCGTCTTTTTCACCGGGAATTTCTAGCGGGTTTCCAGGAGTGTTGTCCCATCAAAAGAGGGTCACTCCAAATGCTTTCTTAAACTGATTGCACAACTACAACATGGGGAGGACATACAAAAGCACCATATAAATGGCAATTATAGGGTAAACAAACAGTGATCACAAATTAGGTCAGAAACAATAATTCCTCAAAACAGATATGGCCATAGTAGCATATGTATCCTGAAGTGCAACGATTTATTATTTTGCGTTGAAAGACAAACTTTGTTACCTGTGGGTTGTAAAATGTAACTATAGACTTGCCAAAGGTAACTTTATTTCGGGCTATTTATATCGTACAGATTTTCATTATTTGAATAATTTATTTATGTTTTGTATTTATTGTACAATGTATTTACATTTTATTGTCAGTGTTTTCATCAGTAGGCATATTGAATAAAAAACACAGTTTATTCATTATTTATATGAGACTTAATTTAGAAATCGTTTTGGGGGGAAACGTCATACAGATCAGGGTTAAGACACGCGGGAGAAAATAAAAGCCTACAAAAGTCATATCTTCTCAGGTTCTCTGTCCAGAGACTCCAATGTAGGCTACTGCTGTAGGCCTATCTGTAATGTATGCTACACATTTTAGAGAGAAGTAGAGTTTTGTGTGTACTCTTAAATTAACGATAGCCTATTTTGTCACCTATTTTGTTGATGGGGCCGAAATAAGCACATGTAGATTAAAGGACACAACAGTGCATGACAATGCAGGCCTCCTCGTGTGAAGACTACCTACGTCTTTCATATAAAGCTCTTGAGGTTTCAGTTCCTCGTTAAAACCAGTTCCGGTTGTCTTGACACTTGCCATGTTTGATAAAGGTGTTATAGGCTACTACCTATTCAGGTCTGCAAGTTAAGAGTCTGATCATTTAGTCCTATTACATCAAGCACACATTTGGCAAACAGGCGTATAATATCCACACCAATATAGCATTTATCATCTAAATCAGTGGTTCCTATTTTTTTCTTAGTCACGTCTACACCTTACAATTATACACAATACGATAAGGCCTACCAGCTTCCTATATATAACCCTGACAAAATGACAAAAATGTAATATGCCCATGTGTGGGGCGGCAGGTAGCCTAGCGGAGCGTTGGGCCAGTAAACGAAAGGACACTGGTTCCAATCACCAAGCTGACTAGGTGAAAAATCTGTCGATGTGCCCCTACTTGCTCTTGTAAATCGCTTTGGATAAGAGCGTCTGCTAAATGACTCAAATGTAAAAAAAACAAAAAAACAAAAAAAAAAAAACGTAAATTTATCCTGTAAATTAAGACTATACTCTGAGCTGTAAATTGCCTTACGCTTTCAGTAATAGGCTATATCCAACCTCACATTCTGAGAATAATGGTTTGAAATAGTCTAGGCCTATTCAAATAAATAGAACAACATCATTCATCACTGATACTTCTGGAATCTGGTTTGCATAACACTGGGTTTGGGCCTACAGAACCACAGTTTGGCAAACGCTGATCCAAATAAATAACATTCTGCATTGTTATTGTAATGACCAATTAATTAAGATTCCATTATCCAATAGGCCTATTTACAAGCAAAATAGTATAATATTCAGGAGAGTAATGCGCTGATTCACACACATTTTGGCCTAAAATTTGACAGATTTCTTTCCTTTGTTGGAAAGACTATATACATGTTTATTTATTTCACAACATTGTATTTTGGATGTTGACGATTTTTTTGTAAATGTTCTTTCAAAGTTTTGCACTTTTTGTTGTTAGAATAGGCCTACCTAATGTATGAGTATTGTCTGTTTTTGTTGCTGTATGTTTTGAAAAAAATAAACTTGATTAAAGTATAAGACATTACACTTTGCTATAGGTTTGCTATGTGTAGCATGAATGAAAGAACAACACAAACCTAATGTACGGGTTATACATTCAGACACGCTATAGTCAGAGGAAAGAATATGCAGCCTATGTAGCTAGCATAGCAAAATATTTGTTTTATCAACGGAAACAAATATGCACATGTTTATGGCTGGAAAAGGATAGCAAATTCACGTAAAATTGGGCTTCAAGTCTTCACCCTAAAAGTATCTCACCCCATACTCTTCTGCTGCTGAATCTCACAAGGTGAATGGAAAATATAAATATAGAGGATAGGTTATGTTTCTAAAACAACGACTCCCCTTTCAATGCAAACCACAGTATAACCTTTCTGTCAAGACCATCAGCCCAAGTAATTAATTAATTTCAAATGATTGAAATAGGCAGGATAGGGTCATTTGTTCTGTGTGCAATTAGGTTACTTTGTCAATTATTTGTATTTCTGTGGATAAAAATATATAAATGGTGTCATAAAATAGTAAAAACATTTGTAAATTCAATTGAAATGTGTGGTGAGTTTTCGATACGCATGGTATTTGATACAACTGCAGTGAAACGATCGATGTCCGCTTTTCCTGTTCATAAACAACTATGCCGTGGGGTGACATGGCCTACAGATTTCATGTTTCTGAGATGCGGCGTATACTGCCATTCTTCATTTCAAAGCAATAGGCTACAAAGTATTTCATATATATGCCTATTCATTTGTAATTAATAGGCAGATATATATTAAACATAATAAACATACATTGATTGTGTTTTGTCAGTACAAAATGGTAGGTTACAAAATGGCCCAATTCCACCTAAAATACACAGGCATGCCACCCATGCCAAATGTATTGAAATTGACCAAATCAATTGAAGCTCTCACAATATGTCTAGTGTAGAACTATATGCCTACTTTGTTATAAAACCATTTGGACAGAAGCGACTTATTCATAATATTACATATTACTTAATCATAAAATTACATATTACATATTATATGTAGGCTATATTACAACGATTCCACCCTATTTGCAGGGTTTGAGGTAAGGGGATGATTTAAGAGTTACGATTAATGTCATGTTTAAGGACCATATAGGTCTGTAACTAACCCAAGCCTTCCACAAAAACAATTAAAATATAGGGTACTAAATAAAAGTGTACTAATGGACTCAAAAAATAGTCAGGAAGTGTTGGCTTAATATGTGTAGATACAAATTATTTGAGTTATAGGGCTGCATATAGGCCTACCTTTCATACACCATTCAAACCGAATATTTCCGTTGAATCATTAATTTAATTGGTACGTCCCAAAAATATAAATACAAAATAATAGGCCCAATGGTAAAAGCTACTTCATGAGTAGCCAGAAGCTATGTGGGAGAAGATGCCTCTCAGTTGAGACAAAAGTTTGCTAGTTGGTCCGAGTTGTTATGGGGGCTAATTTTAATCTAATGTTTAGAAAGGTGGTTTGAGACAAAAACGTAGAGAAGTGAAACCATATTAGAAAATAAATAAATTAACATCAGAATTAACTTTGATGTGAAGAGAACCGCACCACATCTCACAAAGGTTAGCCTATATGCCCCATGTCTTATATGCTATAGAAAAGCAACAACAATATTCTCCCTATGTTCAGGATTATTGTATAGCCATGGCGTTGGCACTTTTCAAAACAAAAACGAGTTGGACCAAGAGAGGCATGAATTGTTCTGGCGTCAAACAATGCTGCTGGCGGTGTGAGCTGTCTGAACATGGCTCCAGGAACATGTGTGAACTGGTGAATATAAAAAGTAGAAGTATTACTATGCTACTTATTTTGAGGATGTATTCACTTAAACCTTATCCATACACATATGTTTCCACATGCCATAGATAGAATTAGTGCATCAAATTGATTTAAGTATTGTTTAAGTTTTACAACGCGTGCAAGATTACTCAGTGTGCGGGAATAGACCTATATATCTTGGGGTGATCATTCTTATGTTTGTTGGCCATATAGGCTAGCACATTGGACATCTAGCATTGTAATGGTATAAGGTTACTTTGGTCACGATCCTCCACAATTGATATGCATTATTGCATTTCTACTAGAGCATAGGCTAATGATATCAGAATTGAACTATTTCAAGAATCTATAATCTCGAGAACGGTCAAACATTTCCACATAAAACACTTTAGATACATTGTTATTATGGATTAGTTGAAATAATTCATCCGATATTAATTTGATATAGTTTAAACTGGGTGCTACAGTAGCGTTAAAGAAGAAAACAACTAGCCTAAACCCAACAAGCAGGTATGGATCATGTTGAGTACGTTCATTTAATTGACTATTATAGGAAATAATAAACCATAAACCGCTACAGTGATAACTTGAGGTTGTTAATATGAAATAGTTTCATAACAAGATGCATGTTATATCTAATAATGACATCAGAAGTAAGCCTTTAGCCACAACATTCAACATAAGTCAAATTGCCTATAGGCTACTAGGCCCCAACCATGGCTATCCATTACCCCTAAGAACAGAAGGCATACCCATAACCCATAGGGATGAATCCCCTAGCTGACAAGGTAAAAATCTGTCATTCTACCCATGAACAAGGCAGTTAACCCACTGTTCCTAGGCCGTCATTGTAAATAAGAATTTGTTCTTAACTGACTTGCCTAGTTAAATAAAGGTTAAATAAAAATAACATGATGCTGCCACCAAAACACTTTAATACAAAGTGAAAAGAAAGATGCCTGTGTTAAAAAATCCTCTCCAAATCATGCTTTCTGTTTGCAACAAGGCTGTTAAGTAATATTGCAAGACAACATGGCAAACAAATTCACATTTTGGCCTAAATTAAATACTACAGGGTTGGGTCAAATCCAATACAACAGAACAGATGGTGATAAAGATGGGAAAATGACTGAATAAAATAAATAATTAAAATACTGAGCTATATTGTATGCTCTAAAACAATGGGAAAATATATTATTTTATATTAATACAATTGCTTTTTCTCAAAAAGGTAGGGTTCAAAATTATTGCCACCCCCGTTTTCAATACCTCACCTTGCAAGGATGACAGCACTGAGAGTTGGAATTCACAATGGGAGGGATATTAGACCATTCCTCCATACAGAATCCTTCCAGATCCTTGATATCCTTTGTCTGCGCTTATGGACTGCCCTCTTCAATTCAAACCACAGGTTTTCAATGGATTTCAAGTCTGGAGACTGAGATGGCCATTGTTACTTTTGTGGCTAACTAACCATTTCTTTGTGGATTTTGATGTGTGCTTGGGGTTATTGTTTTGCTGGAAGATCCACTTCTGGCCATGTTTTAGACTCCTGGCAGAGGCAACCAGGTTGTTGGGTAAAGTTCATGCCCTTGACCCTAGGAAAGACCCCAGGACCAGTGGAAACAAAATAGCACCATAACATTAAAGATATACCACCATATTATAAAGCAGGTATGTTTTTTTTCTTCTAGTGATGCATTCCCATTTCGACACTAAACCCATCACTGGTGTGCATGGCCAAAGAGCTCAATTTTCAGGTCATCCAACAAATGTAAATGCCTGGAGTTTGTTAAACAGCATTGGTGCATGGATTGGATCTGGTGCTTTGGTCACCAGTCCCTCCCCCCTCTTACTTGAGGAGCAATAGAGAACAAAAGAGGAAAGGCCTAAACCCCCACTTGTGCCATGTCATGAGGATACCTGGACCACAGATGTGCCTTTTGTAAAGTAAATCAGGTGAGTAGGACTTTAAGGCTACTTTGAACGTTTTGGAAATGAAAATGGAATAGGACTGACGTGCATAATACATGAAATATAACAAAACATACTTTTGCAACTCAAATGTTGATTATTTGTTCTATTGGCATCCAAACTGTATTTTCATATCTAATGTATAATGGTGGTGGCCTGCTAAATGGCCCGTTAAGAGTGTGTGTTTTGAACACATTCGTGTTCCTGAACCTTTCAGGAATGTGGTCATAGTAGTGAATAGCTCCAACTGTTCAAATATGAGAGCGAAATTTGTAGAAAGAACAAGTTACATTTCTTATTTGTCTCTATTGCGGAAATATTTTTTTTTTTTTACAAAAACTAAATATGTTGATACATGAACTTGCTGACACGGAGTTCTTTATGAACTCATGTGAAGTTCAAGTCCAATTAATTTGAATGTGCTTGTTAAGACCCATGGAAGTTAGGGTGCATTATTGAAGTCATTTAAAAGACAAATGAGGAACAATATGAGATTAATGTTGATACCATGAATATAGCATATACTTTCAAAACTTAATATAACATTAATATAACTTTCAAAATATAATATAACTTAATATAACATTGGATATTATTTTAATCGTGCAACATTTCAACAGCATTAGTTTATATGCATGATGTGTGGTTGCACAATAGTATGTCTGAATCCCCACTCATTTGGTGTAATCATATGTATACATTTGGGTATATATGTTACGTTGTATAAATGACTGGAGACAGGCATAAGAATACCTAATAGGGGGTTTTAATACTCCACCCAAAAAAACAACATGCAATGAAAAGGCACAGGGACGAAGCCCAAAACAAACATGTATACAAAACCACAGGGATGTAACCCAAACAAAAGAGGGAGGTTAAACCTCTAATAAACCTCTAGTAAAGGTTAAAAAAAGGCCATGGTGGCAAAGTAAATACAATATAGCAAGTAAAACACTGGAATGGTAGATTTGCAATGGAAGAATGTGCTGAGTTGAAATAAAAATAATGGGGTGCAAAGGAGCAAAATAAATAAATTAATTAAATACAGTAGGGAAAGAGGTAGTTGTTTGGGCTAAATTATAGGTGGGCTATGTACAGGTGCAGTCATCTGTGAGCTGCTCTGACAGTTGGTGCTTAAAGCTATTGAGGGAGATAAGTGTTTCCAGTTTCAGAGATTTTTGTAGTTCGGTCCAGTCATTGGCAGCAGAGAACTGGAAGGAGAGGCGGCCAAAGAAAGAATTGGTTTTGGGGGTGACTAGAGAGATATACCTGATGGAGCGTGTGCTACAGGTGGGAGATGCTATGGTGACCAGCGAGCTGAGATAAGGGGGGACTTTACCTAGCAGGGTCTTGTAGATGACATGGAGCCAGTGGGTTTGGCGACGAGTATGAAGCGAGGGCCAGCCAACGAGAGCGTACAGGTCGCAATGGTGGGTAGTATATGGGGCTTTGGTGACAAAACGGATTGCACTGTGATAGACTGCATCCAATTTGTTGAGTAGGGTATTGGAGGCTATTTTGTAAATGAAATCGCCAAAGTCGAGGATTGCTAGGATGGTCAGTTTTACAAGGGTATGTTTGACAGCATGAGTGAAGGATGCTTTGTTGCGAAATAGGAAGCCAATTCTAGATTTAACTTTGGATTGGAGATGTTTGATATGGGTCTGGAAGGAGAGTTTACAGTCTAACCAGACACCTAAGTATTTGTAGTTGTCCACATAATCTAAGTCCGAGCCGTCCAGAGTAGTGATGTTGGACAGGCGGGTAGGTGCAGGTAGCGATCGGTTGAAGAGCATGCATTTAGTTTTACTTGTATTTAAGAGCAATTGGAGACCACGGAAGGAGAGTTGTATGGCATTGAAGCTTGCCTGGAGGGTTGTTTACACAGTGTCCAAAGAAGGGCCAGAAGTATACAGAATGGTGTCGTCTGCGTAGAGGTGGATCAGAGACTCACCAGCAGCAAGAGCGACCTCATTGATGTATACAGAGAAGAGAGTCGGTCCAAGAATGGAACCCTGTGGCACCCCAATAGAGACTGCCAGAGGTCCGGACAGCAGACCCTCCGATTTGACACACTGAACTCTATCAGAGACGTAGTTGGTGAACCAGGCGAGGCAATCATTTGAGAAACCAAGGCTGTCGAGTCTGCCGATGAGGATATGGTGATTGACAGAGTCGAAAGCCTTGGCCAGATCAATGAATACGGCTGCACAGTAATGTTTCTTATCGATGGCGGTTAAGATATCGTTTAGGACCTTGAGCGTGGCTGAGGTGCACCCATGACCAGCTCTGAAACCAGATTGCATAGCAGAGAAGGTATGGTGAGATTCAAAATTGTCGGTAATCTGTTTGTTGACTTGGCTTTCGAAGACCTTAGAAAGGCATGGTAGGATAGATATAGGTCTGTAGCAGTTTGGGTCAAGAGTGTCCCCCCCCCCTTTGAAGAGGGGGATGACCGCAGCTGCTTTCCAATCTTTGGGAATCTCAGACGACATGAAAGAGAGGTTGAACAGGCTAGTAATAGGGGTCTTGCGTGAAGCCCCAGATCGAGGGAGATTATCAGTGGTCTTGTATGTCTTCCATTTCCTAATAATTGCTCTCAGTTGATTTATTCAAACCAAGCTGCTTACCTATTGCAGATTCAGTCTTCCCAGCCTGGTGCAGGTCTACAATTTTGTTTCTGGTGTCCTTTGACAGCTCTTTGGTCTTGGCCATAGTGGAGTTTGGAGTGTGACTGTTTGAGGTTGTGGACAGGTGTCTTTTATACTGATAACAAGTTCAAACTGGTTCCTTTAATACAGGTAACGAGTGGAAGACATAGGAGCCTCTTAAAGAAGAAGTTACAGGTCTGTGAGAGCCAGAAATCTTGCTTGTTTGTCGGTGACCAAATACTTATTTTCCACCATAATTTGCAAAAAAAATCATTAAAAATCCTACAATGTGATTTTCTGGATTTTGTTTTCTCATTTTGTCTGTTATAGTTGAAGTGTACCTATGATGAAAATTACAGGCCTCTCTCATCTTTTTAAGTGGGAGAACTTGCACACTTGGTGGCTGACTAAATACTTTTTTGCCCCACTGTATATACAATTACTTATCAGGGGAAATGGGAACCAGGTGTGCTTAATTAAACAGTTCAGTGATGCCTGCACCTCAGGAGCTGGTGCACAGAAAGAGCAGCAGAACCGGGGGAATCCATGACAATATACATGTGGATTTGTACAAGTTTAAGACACCTGAAATGGCTTAATACCACTTCATTCATCACCCAACCCCCCCCCACCAACATAAAATATTTGTAGAATTGTAAAAACAATTCTGCTTCTCATAGTAGAATGAGAATCAATCAATGAATAAGGAAAATAGTTTTGTAGAAAGCTATCTGCTATAATGCATACCTAACATTTGTTCTAAAACATCTGCAGAAATGACAGAAAAAAATGAGAATAGGGTTTGTTTTGAAGAAGAAATATACAGTAGCTATCTAGATGAACACTTTTTTTTTTATTATTTGCAAATTTATAAAGGAAACATAGACCCAAAATAGCTCACTTCATAAAAATCATAAAATTATTGATAAAGGATTTCAAGAGGATGAGTCAGAAAAGAGTAACTTAATTTAGTTAGTCAATATTGATCTTATAGAAATGTTATTACTATCTGTGATATTCATAGCCGTACTGTAAACTATTATTTAAAAACAATCCTGTTTACCCTATGCACTATATTATTCAGTATATTATCCAGAGCTATAACACATTCAGGAAAGCAGCTTCTATCCCCAAGCCATAAGACTACTAAGTAGTTAACTAAATGGCTACAAGGACTACAGTATCTGAGTTGACCCTTGTCACAGGGCTCTACACACTCATGCACACTGCCACTCCAACACTCACTCCATCATTTGCTCACACACACACATACATTTATACTGACTCTACAC
The DNA here is from genome assembly GCF_036934945.1 of Oncorhynchus masou masou. Lineage (NCBI taxonomy): Eukaryota > Metazoa > Chordata > Actinopteri > Salmoniformes > Salmonidae > Oncorhynchus > Oncorhynchus masou. The sequence goes on from NC_088234.1 coordinate 59,151,423, forward strand.
ACACGCATACCCACTCACATACAATCATCATATACGCGCCAGCTACTCTGTTTATCATATATTGTGATGCCTATTCACCTGACCTCTATACATATCTACCTCTTTCATTCCAATATCCCTTCACATTGTAAATATGGAACTGGAACTGACTGTGTATATAGTACGCTTACTTATTTTCTCGTGTTCTTATTTCCAGTTCTCATTTGTTGTGTTCTACCTTATGTTATTTTTAGTATTATTTTGTTATTTTTTACACCACTGTTGGTTTTAGAGCTTGCAAGAAAGGCATTTCACTGTACCTGTGCATGTGACATTAAAACTCTTGAAACTGAAACTCACAGCAGAAAAGTATTCTGACAACATAAAACGGAACTGCTTGGTCTTTAGTATTACACGGCATCAGGGCTGTAGCTACATATGGGGACACTGAGGTCTGGACCTCTAATTTTTTCAAGAAAAATGTAAGAACTAAGTTAGGGTCTCAACTTACTGTTGAGAGTTAGAATAGTAGAATACACAAGGTGCAATTTCGAAATTTGGTTGTACATCAGTCGTTTTCCTCTTGTTATACAGTATGTCACTAACAGACAGTCACTCAATTAGCCCGTGTCATTTTGTAGATTGGTAAATTAGTCAAGTTAGTCTAGCCAGCTATCTTAATTTGTTGTAATCATTGCCAAATTACCGACAGGGCATGCTGGGCATAGTGGCCAGTGGCCCTGACCTCCAGAGGGCCCCCATTGATTTTGTTAGTCACTTTCACTCAGATATCATATTAACATGGCATAAGCTTTTAAAACTGAAATCATTTCTCCATACCCCATGGCAAAATGCGTAGAAATGCAGGAAATTATCTGTAAAACTATACAACAACAAAAAGTTATGTAAAGCAAATGTATTTGTTTAGCGTTTGTTAATAAAATACTTGTTTTGCTAACAGATGCCTCTGTACAGCAAGTATTAAAATATAGTTTTTAATCCTGGTGCTGAGTTAATATGAGCTAATTAGTAGCGGCTAATTGTATAGCTAATAGGTTGCATGTTTGTAGATCAACTGAGGTGAATGACGCTAGAGCAACCAATGTGATAGAGGCTAAGTACATTTTTTTCTTGTTTTTTCTGTTCTCCAAATAACATTTTAGCGTTTTTAAATGATATAGAAATGCAGTAAATGATCTTAAACTTTCTTAAAATGTATTGGACCACATTCCCCAGTCAAAAAATCCTTCAGGATTCCAATAAAAACATCTGATTTTGGAATCTATCCTATACAAATTTATAGTCCAATAGGACTGGTTCCAATACCTGACTGTTTTTTTTCTATTTGATTCTTGTCTTGGCATCCAATAGGATCCTATAGGATAAAATCCGATAGGACTGGTTCTGAAATCTGATATGATTTTTCTTCTCGGGATCTACCAGAAATCATAAAAACGGATTGACTTGCCTATAATAAGGCACACATATTTAGCAATAGCAAACAAGAAAAGGAAAAAAAATCTTGTCTGCTATAACAATAGTGACTCAAAAATGACATACAAATGGCTACAACTTTGATAGCTGGATATCTTGCTAGTCAGCCGACAGGCAACATTTGGCTAACAGTAGTTATTAGCTAGCATAAAAATGAGTGCATAAAATGCTGTAAGATTACGAAAATGTGACTAAAACATTGGCAACTGCGTCAGGGAACATAAGGAAACAAATACTGCACTCACAGTTCTTGAATTCACACACAGTAAATGATAAAACAGTTCGAATAACAACGTTAGAAACCTGGACATTGTCTGCACAGCCACAGGTGGCGAGCTAAACTTAGGAGTTAGGCTAATTAACACTGCAAGCTCATGCTAGCTGTGACTTCCTTAGTCACTCTTAAAGGGACAGGCTTTCCTACAGGGGAATAAAACAAAAATTAATATAGAACTGTTTTTTTCCGATCAATTAACATTTAGAAAGTAATGTTGTTTTATTGTACTGGAACTAATGACAACAGACCATAATTTAATGGGTTCAATTAAGAAAAAAAAGTTATAATATGATTCTGATTGGGGTGACAAAATCCTACTAGATTTGTCAAAAACCTATAGGATACATTTTATTTTAATCCATCTGTCTGCATATTTCAAGACATGGCATATGAGGGTGAAGTGATACCCAATGGGTTAGAAAATATTCTACCCAATCACCCATTATTAACACAATGGCAAAGACAACCGTTTTATCTAAATGGTGAAAGTGTGTTCCGCGACAGGGAGAAACAAAATGGTGCAGTTTTACTTGTGAATTCCAATAGGAAAAAAGTAGTCCAATAGGATTCTGATAGAGGCGATACAAAATCCTATAGGATTGCGAGAATTCTATAGGATCCAATAGGATTACTTTTAGCCCAATTTAATTCAAATGGGATTCTGATACAGGTGACACAAACTCCTGTAGGACTGCAAGAATCATATATGATTCTATTGGAAAAATCACTAATCCTATAGGATTCTTTTACTATGGTTCCTTAAACTGTGTCAAAACATTTAGCTTAAAGTGGCAATCAGTAGGTTAAACAATAACAAAGTTTCTTTAAAAAGCTGAGGGATGCAGCTGGAGAAATGTAACAACTCTTAATGAATAGACAGAGCTACGGATGCAAGGACTGGCCATCCATGATATTAAAATTATAGTTTTAACCATGTTTTGAGGGTATACAGTTTGTTTACATTTACTTTATTTACAAATATTGGAGTTAAAGAAGTTTATATTTTGAGTTCTGATGGGGTACAGCAGTTGAACCAAGTTGATGAGGGATTTATGAGTTATATTCTTCAAGAATCAATAGGTATATGTCAATAACTTATAAGTAAAAAAATGGATGCCGCAACTAGTGTGGTACCACTGTTAAATAATTGTTTAAATTACTAACATAAATCATATACATTATTGAATTTGAAAGACTAAAAAGGTTTGGTAGCAGGAATAGTAGCACCAGAATCTTTCTAATCTATTTCATTGTCCATTTCCTATAAAAGATGAGCATTGAGGGTTTCCAAATAACACATAAAGCAAAGTCAAAATCTAAGATTGCTAGTAGTTGTATGCCATTTTAGCACAAACTCAATGCGCTTTGGCTGAGGTTGACCTCTTGAACCCGCAATCTACATCACTAACAACATCGGTGACCTTGCAACATTTGCTTCGGTTTTCTGGGACATTTCTACATTATTTTGAAACAAACAAGCAGAAATCGATGTGCTTAAACCTCCATGGCCACGTTTCGCCCCCGCCCCTGGTAAGGATTGCGTGCATAATCATAGAACCACGGTTGGCTCTGGGAGCATGCACACCCAGGCAAGATGACCTTCCCCAAACTGGCAGTGAAGCGAGGGCGCCAGTGTGCATGCGCAGTTGCATCCGCAGGGTTCCGTGACAACACTAATAGTCAGCATGGATCACTGGCACGCAGTCACTTCTAATTAGAATTATTTCAATCTTCTACTGTCTTTACTGTCAGAGCTCCAATCTTGGTTTTCAGAGATGCCTACAATCTCCTGACTCTACCCTCCCTGTCCCTCCATTTGAGCTTTCTTCGTTTAGGGTTCGCCATTTACAAAAACAAAGGTCGGCTGACACACTCCACTTCTTCCCATCATTGCAGTGTGTTATGTATGCATGCTTTCAAATGCCATCTGATTTAAAGTACGCAAATTGTCAGTTCTACTCGGCAGGTAGCCTAGTGGTTAGAGCGTTGGGCCAGTAACCAAAAGATTGCTAGATTGAATCCCTGAGCTGATAAGGTAAAAATCTGTTGTTCTGCCCCTGAACAAGGCAGTTAACCCATTGTTCCTAGGCTGTCATTGTAAATAAGAATTTGTTCTTAACTGAGTTGCCTAGTTAAATAAAGGTTAAATATAAAAAATAAAAATACTATTTGGCGGATGTCATTTTCAGTGCCTTTAGTTCATAATCATTCATGTTAACTTCATAGTGTTGGGAAAGATACTGTCAATGAAATGTTGATTTGGTTATAACTTCAAAATACCACAAACATGTCTGTTTTATCGTACCATCACATTTCCAGAATTTTTTCCCGAATTGTTTTCCCAATAGCTGTTAAGTGCTAGCCTAAGGTATATTCAACATTGATTAATTTATTGATAACCTTATGCACTCTTTTTGTGACAAAGTCATGGGTAAATCTTGCTCGCTCAAGGCTAATTGCCAAGCTTTTGTAGTTATGAAAGCCTTGACCTCTTGAAAGCTGGAATGAAAATGAGGTGAGATTGTACATAACCAATGAAAGAGCTTGAATTGGATAGGTTGAGATTTTTTTTAGTATACAGACAGTGATGTCTGAGCCCCTTATGCTCCCACTTAGGCTCTGCGGAGAAGGAGGATGTGTAGGAAGGTGTGCAAAGACGAAAGGTGGAAGAGTTGGAGTTCTCACTAAAATTGTGTGGAAAACGAGAGTTGAGGGCGAGGGCAAGCTGAATGACAGATACGGCCTCAGCTACAACATGGCGTCCGCGCCATCCTCACCCTGGGAAAAGAAAGGCACCTTTTGAGGTAAAGAGAAACACAATGCCATCAATGACAAACTATTGGTTTAGCATCTAAATCTTTTAGTTGATAGTTGAGTAAGATCGTTTCGTAATTAATCACTGCAAAGTTGTTTTTAAATGGGTTGCTGAACTGGGCAAGTGTGCATATACTTATGAAAAATCAGACACATTTGAATATCACACCTTTATGTAATATAATATATGCCATTTAGGATATGCTTTTCTACAAAGCGACTTATAGTCATGCGTGCATACATTTTAAGTATGCGTGGTCTCAGGAATCGAACCCCCTATCCTGGCATAGGAAGCGCCATGCTCTACCAACTCAGCTAGAGGACCACAAGTGAGTTTAACTTACTACATCTTTCTCAATTTACATAGCTACTGTATACAACGTTTGCTATTCATGCAGACAATCTACATATAAGTAAGTACAAATATATAGGAAATGTAAATATCTAAAGGGTACAAATGGTAACCTCTGTCTTCATATGCCTTTTTTTGGCAGCAGGAATTAAGGAAATGCAGAAGTTAGGACTTTAAAACCACACTCTGTATGATGCATTCCATAAGAGCAACAGGGTACTTTTTTCAACATTATTTTAAGCTATACATTATTGGTGGAAATATTACAAATATGGCCTTAATGGTAGTAATAATGATAACAATAACATCACACTGGGCACAAACTGGTTTAATCAACGCTGTTTCAACTTAATTTGTCAACGTATTGTGAAATTTAACCACATAATTATGTTGTCATGGTAACCGATTTTCAACATAGACATACCTTGTTATACAATATGTTGAATTTGTACCTTTGAAACAACGTTAGATTTCAACGTTATATCCACTACCAGAAAAAAACAATAGGTTGGGCAGCACCTCCTACTGGAGAGTTTATCATCTACAGCTATCCTTTTGGTCTCCAATTTAGGGTTTCAAAGGCCCAGTGCAGTCAAAAATTTGATTTACCTGTGCTGTATATATATTTCCACACTATGAGGTTGGAATAATACTGTGCAATTGTGAAAATTATGAAAATTCCTTTTAGTTTAAGAGCTGTTTGAAAAGACTACCTAAAATGTCTGCCTGTTTTGGTGAGATGAAGTTTTGGCCTTCTTGGTGACATCACCAGGTGGTAAATTAGTTAACAGACCAATAAGAGAGTTCCAAACCTCTCTGCCAATTACAGCTAGTTCTCAGTTTTCCCCTCGGCAGTCAGACTCCTCCCATACAGTCATTGCAAAATTCTTGCTTGAGAAATTGCTATTTGCTAAGAAGCTATTTTTGTTTCTTTTTGACCATTTTAATTCGAAAACAATCACAGTAAGGTACTTAATTGTTACCCAGAAATTATTTTATATTGAGATAAAAACTGCTGCATTGAACCTTTAAACAACCCGTGCTTTTTTTATTTTTTTTATTTTACCTTTATTTTACTAGGCAAGTCAGTTTAGAACAAATTCGTATTTTCAATGACGGCCTAGGATCAGTGGGTTAGCTTAGCTGTGATATATGTCACTGACTCCTTCCAATGTGCTATCATGAGAATGATTGTTTAGAGATCTCCACTTAATAACTAAATAGATTCCCTGTTATTATCGAAGCCATTCCAAAGAGTAGGTTTAACAGAGCAAATTAAATGAAAGCATACTTTATAAGTCATTTACTGTAACAGCAATGATAGTAGGCCTATATAAAATGTGCGGAGTCATCAACAGCTAGTGTTTTAATTCAACCCAGGGTTTAAATAAAAATATAGAATGCATATAGGCCTATGGTTTCAAATATAGGTTGATTTCAAATTTAATCTACAAGTTAAGAATTCATGTATTGGATTCACATCTACATCTCAACCAAATGCCAAAGTTAAATCATTGGATTAAATCAAATCAAACTTTATTTAAAGTACATTTAAAGTTTTGATTTAATTGAGTCCTATTCTTTAACTTAGATTTTTGGTTGAGATGAAGACATTTCAGATTTAAATATGATGATTTTTCACACGGTAGATGTTGACGTGAGGAGATGTGAATCCAACATATCAATTATTACTTTGTAGACAAACTGGATATTGAATTGTGGTTGGTTGAAGAAGATATATCTTCTGCTTGGATAGTTCCATCTGTGCCACTGACTTAGTCTGGTTGAATTCCAGTTTGTCTACAAATTAATAATTGATATGTTGGATTCACATCTCCTCACGTCAACATCTACCGTGTGAAAAATCAACATATTTAAATCTGAAATGTCATAGACTACAAATTGCAAAAAATTATGTTTTAATGGAGAATTAGACAGGTCTGAGGCCGAAAAAGAAAGCGATTTTATGTCTAAAAAAGTGTAGTGTAGTTCCAGCTTCATGGCAAAAAAAGTAATTCACTACTGAAAACACAACCAATATTTGAATTTAGTTCAACAACCACCAAGCTACTGTCAAATGTAGTTACATTACCTGTTGAACTAAATGTAGTTCACTACTCTTCAACACTGAACACATTTAGATGACAACTAAACCGAAAATCTGATATTGTTTTTCCATTGGAATTTGCCTGTACTTTTAGATGGCTGCAAAGCATAATGATAACACATCAAGAATTCAACAAACTTCTGGCTGTCTTTTTGAGTGGGTGAATAAAGGTTGAAATATAATTCAACAACGTCTAAACCAAATATTACCCAAATAGCCATCTGAAATCACGTGGTGTGCGCAGTGGGATAGTTTAGCAGAAACGTTTATCCAAAGTTACTTTCAGCGTATAAACATTCAATTTTATATAGCATATATGGTGTGGGAATCAAAATCATAACTCTAACTGCATTTAAAGCCTATTATTGAAGTAGGAATTTAATCTTCCCAAATTAAGGAAGTAGTGTTCAATGATAATGAAAATAGATACATTGAGAAAAATATGAACTAAAAAACAGAAAAACAGATAGAGATTTTCTGTATGAGTTATGCCATTGGTAAGACATTTTACTTTATATAAAACATGTATTAAGGTGAAGTCTAAAATTGTTTGATTATAATTCATTTTATTTCAAAATATGTTTTTGTGTTAGGGCCACCATCATTGCTTTAAATGAATTATTGATTACTCTGTTATAAAAACAAACTTTAAGAACTTCCTACAGAGTAGCCTTCTACATAGTCAAGACATACTTTCCCTAAATAATGAAAGAAATTATACAATGGGAAGGAAGTAAGTTTGTAAAAAATAACTGGTATCTAAACTTGAGTAGTTTTTTCAAATATTTTAAATTATTCTGTAATATTGTCTTGACTATTTAAAAACATATTTAAGGGTTCTTTGAACAACGTTTCGGAAATTAAAATTAAATAGGACTGAAGTGCATAATATATTAAATATAACATGTTTTCCAAAAATACTTTTGCTACTTAAACGTTGATTATTTGTATTATTGGCATTCTAACTGTATATTTTCGTTTCTAATGATAATGATGGTGGCCCGTTAAATGGCCGGATTGTTTGTTATTACACCAATAAGGGAACAACTTTGTCTTCCTCCTGGAATTTGGCTATGGGAATTTGAATTTGCTGATATCGAATAGATGTTAAAAACTTTTGAACATGACAACATACCATGACCTAGGTCTGACACTATCTAATGTTGGGATGGATATTCCATTAATTATCAATGATAGAAGGATAGAGGAGAAAGAGCCCACTGGACAAAGACGTCAATTCAACGTCTATTTGACATTGGTTCAACGTAATTTCATTGAAATTAAGTGGGTGTGCCCAGTGGAAAAGATATATGCAGCAGGGCATAATTCATTTTGCTGGAATAATTTTGAAAAAGTAATAGGAGCTGCGATGTCATTGGCATAGGCCTATGAACGATGGAACAACATGGAAATATTTTTCAAAAATATAATTGGTTTTAGTACATCGCCACGAGTGCAGGTTTCATAGAACACACTGTTGAGCAGCCTCTCTAGACTACTATAGGCCTATGGTATAGGCCTGTAGTAGTTGGCTGCTGGGGGGCAAGGAGACCCTCAGCTCCGCTAAAACCATTGACAACTACGTGCAGTTTAAGGGATCGTTAAATAAATGTTATTACTATTTGATTTTAATATCATCACGTATTGAGCATAGTCTGAACTACAAATGACAGATTATTCAATGCAATTGCGCACATTTAGCTCTATCAAAATTATATAGCAAGTAAATGCATGCTATTCATGATCAGTAAACATAAATGAATCATGCAATTTCAGATACGTGAAGGTACCTATCAATTTGGCATGTAACTAGCTAACATCATTTAGCTTGCTTCGTCAAAGATTAGGCTTTTGAAAAGAGGTTGCTGTCATCACCATTATAGATGGCAAACAAATCAAGCAGTATTTGGATATAGTAATCTAGATAGTTTATCCTCTGAAAGTTCGCTTGTTAACTAGTCATATTGACGTGATCTGTTCTCATCTAGCTAGCCAATTTGATGTGGTCCATCAATCACTGCAGTCCAGTGGTCACCAACCTTTCCTGAGTCAAAGATCACTTTCGCAGTCAAAAAGCAAGCCCAGATGTACCGCTCAGATTTCTTTAAAAAAAATAGCCTTAAAAACAAGAACCTGATAAAAACAGTTATCTACTTCCTTCTGAATGAGGTTTGTGCAGTAGGCAAAATACATTATCACATCATATTGGTTATATGTCTGGCCTGCCAATATGGTTATTTTTTTCAGACCATATTATGTTTCAAAAGTCAAGCTTTAACAGTTGGTGTAGCACTTGATATGCACAGCTGAGCAAAAATTGAAACAAGTAGCAAATAATTTACTTTTTTATTTTACTGGACTGACGGTACCTGCATCTGATGGTCATGGTGCATTCAAAACAACTGGGAACTTGGAATAAACGAGGTCAAATCATGACGTCAGTGAATTTCAGGTCGGAAAGTCGGAGCTCTAGAAAGATGCCCGAGATTCCGAGTTGGATGACCGTTCAAAAGATTTTCCACTGTTGGATCTCGTTTTTTTTCCGAGTTCCCGGTTGTCTTGAACGCACCGAAGACAGAAGTTTGAGATTTCCCAGTTCCCAGTTGTTTTTTGCATGGCATTAGTCTCAGTGGAGTGAGAGAGATGTTAACACATGTTTCCCATGCCAATAAAGCCCCTTGAATTGAATTGAATTGAGAGAGAGAGAGCAGCAGAGGGTCCGCCACTCATTGTCCCTACTCTATTCTTCTTTTCCTCTCATGAGACTGACCACCTGATGGCGAAACTCGAGTCGCACCGCATCTGCCTCAGGCACAAATTCATGTTGTTCCTATGACCAGAGAAGATGAAATACTCCTCGATATTAAAACGGACACGACGAGCTGCTAATAATAGTACAAACGCAGGGCTATCAATACAATTGACTACTAATTCATTTCAGCTGCAAGTAGAGATTCGTGCGTTTTATGTTTTATAGTGTTGAATAAAAAGTACTGACCGTGTTGAATAAAACTTCATGAACTCACTCATAAAAACAGCAGCTCTTTCCTGTATTCTTTGACAGTCTCTGGTCATGGTTTTAAAAATTATGATATCCCACTTAAGCTAGTATCAAACTTCGCAGTGTCAAGGTAGGTACGGTGATTTGAGCTATGTGATTAGCCGGCTCGTAGGCGTACTTGAAGGTAACAGGAGTTTGTCTTTTCAGACAAAATAAATGGTTCAAAATGGGAACAGGGCTTCTGTGAAGGGCTTCTGAATCAAGTGCACCTACCGACAACAGTGCAACGCGGGAAAAGGGGCACAAACTTTTATCTTTGGCTTTTCAACAGAAATGTTTGGTGATCAACTAGGAATGACTTTAACTAGGAATCGCCATCGACTGACAGCAGCACTCGTATTTAAATACTCTTAAAAACAAAGTTGAAAAGGGGATCATTTTAGCTAACTTTGCTAGGCAGGCCTACTTTGGCTGGAGACAAAAAGTACATAAGGTCTACTTACCATTAGATATGTTTAGCCAACTGTACACAATTTCTACCAGTAGCTTGCAAAATTAACACCACTCCAAATGCACCCTTCTGCTGTTTGACAAGCAGAGTCCACAAAGACGGGGAATTATACAACATATATGAAATGACATTATCAATTGATGTTTACTGATCACGAAAAGCATGCATTTACTTGCTGTATAACTCTGATGATAGAGCTAAATGTGCGCAATTGTTTTGCAAAGAATAATCGGAAATGTGTAGGTCTGACTATGCTCTTCATAGTTAACAGAAAAGGTGACAACTGCGTGCAAACAGCACGCAGTTGTCAACGGTTTTAGCAGAGCTGTGGCTCTCCTTGCCCCCCAGCAGGCAAATCAAGTGCCATCATCAGTCTTATTCATTCACATGAAGCCTAGGCCAGAGATTCTCAAAGTGGGGTCCACATAGGTACTGCAGGGGGTAAGCAGTGGTCTTAAGGCACTGCATCTCAGTGCAAAAGGCACCACTACAGTCCCTGGTTCAATTCTAGGCTGTATCACATTCGCCTGAGATTGGAAGTCCCATTGGCCCAGTGTCGCCCGGGTTTGACCGGGGTAGGCTGTCATTGTAAATAAGAATTTGTTCTTAACTGACTTGCCTCGTTAAAATAAAATAAAATATATATACACACACACTGAACAACGTAAAGTGTTAGTCCCATGAGGTGAAATATAAGATCCCAGAAACTTTCCATAAGCACAAAGCTTATTTCTCTCAAATTTTGTGTACAAATTTGTTTACATCCCTGATAGTGAGCATTTCTCTATTGCCAAGATTTTTATTTAATTCGGCAAGTCAGTTACAAACAAATTCTTATTTACAATGACAGCCTAGGAACAGTGGGTTAACTGCCTTGTTCAAGGGCAGAACAACAGATTTGGCCTTGTCAGCTCAGGGATTTGATCTAGCAACCTTTCAGTTACTGGTCCAACACTCTAACCAATAGGCTACCTGCCTAGCGGATGATCCATCTACTTGACAGGTGTGGCATATCAATAAGCTGATTTAACAGCATGATCATTACACAGGTGCGGTGGCGGATTTTAGGTATAGGCGACACGGGCAGCCGCCCAGGGCGCAATCTTGCCGGGGGGGGCGCACCAAAATGATCGGAAAGGTGATGTTTGCGCGATTGGTTTTCTATCGCTCATTTGCACGCCACGTCAGTGATATCATGTCACCATGTGGGACTGTGGGTCAATTAACCTTCTCGGCATGGACACCCTGATTCTAGTTTGAGAGCTAGGCAGGTTACTGCCTGGGATGGTCTCCCACTCAGAAGTACGAGATGGGGAGGGGGTAGGTTGACCTCAGTTCTCCTCACTGGAAGCCCGAGGTTGGGGGAGCGGGAGAATCTATCAAATAGCACACCTCTAACTTAGTACAGTACTAATGCAATTAGTCAAATCAGTCACACTATGAAATGCTACCAAATAAACCAAAATGCATCCATAATACTGCGAATATATAGTTTCACAGACATATTGTTGCATTTTTTTCTGGTTTGTGCAAAATCGTTAAGAATAATATAAAACTAGTCTGTACACCACCAAGGTGAATTGGTTTAGTCTTGACTCTTGGTTGACAGTGTCAGGTAGATGGGGATGAACAAAAGCCTCATTCATAAAAAGAGAAAACATATTTAAAAAAGGAAAATCACCATAAGGATAAGAACGGAAGGAGTGAAAAAAACAAAGTATCATATTGCACAGTCCTCACCAGGATCATCTATTGATGCTCGAGTGCCAAAAAAACACAAAACATTATATTTGTCTTTGTTACTTATTTTTGATATTTATGAGTCTTATTTTTGTATATATTTTTATATTTATATAGTTTATATAGTTTTATAGTTTTAAATGTTATGATTATTTATTTGTGTTGTTAGAAATGTCTGAATAAAAATGACAGTTAGTGCAGAATGGTGCAGACACGGGGCTGAAGGGGGGGGGGGGGTTGCCCAGGGATCCAAACCAGCAAGAAACGCCACTGCACTGGTGCACCTTGTGCTGGGGACAATAAAAGGCCACTCTAAAATGTGTAGTTTTCTTCACACAATAGGGATTGTGCAATTGGCATGCTGACTGCAGGAATGTCCACAAGAGCTGTTTCCAGAGAATTAAAAGTGCATTTCTCTACCATAAGCCAACATTGTTTAAGAGAATTTGACAGTACATCTAACCGGCCTCACAACCGCAGACCAAATGTAACCACTCCAGCCTAGGACCTTCACATCCAGCTCCTTCACCAGTGGGATCGTCTGTGGGATCGTTAGGAAACTGTGGGTTTGCACAACCAAATCATTTCTGCACAAACTGTCAGAAACCGTGTCAGGGAAGCCCATCTGCGTGCTCGTTGTCCTGACCAGGTTCTTGACCTGATTGCAGTTTGGCATCATAACCAACTTCAGAAGCGAATGCTCGATGGCCACTGGCATGCTGGATAAGTGTGTTCTTCATGGATGAATCCCAGTTCAAACTCTACCGGGCAGATGTTGACATCAACGTTGTGAACCGAGTGCCACATGGTGGCAGTGGGCTTATGATATGGGCAGGCATAAGCTACGGACAACGAACACAGTAGCATTTTATCGATGGCAATATGAATGCACAGAGATTCCGTGACGAGATCCTGAGGCCCATTGTCGTGCCATTCATCTGCCGCCATCACCTCATGTTTCAGCATGACATTGCACAGACATATTGCACATGTCACAAGGATCTGTACACAATTCCTGGAAGCTGAAAATGTTCCAGTTCTTCCATGGCCTGCATACTCACCAGACATGTCACCCCTTGATTAAGTTTGGCTCTGGATCGACGTGTACGACAGCGTGTTCCAGTTCCCACCAATATCCAGCAACTTCGCAGCCATTTTAGAGGAGTGGGACAACATTCCAGAGGCCATAATCAACAGCCTGATCAACTCTATGTGCTGCACCACATACTGACTGGTTTTCTGATCCACACCCCTACCTGTTTTTTAAGGTATCTGTGACCAACAGTTGCATATCTGTATTCCAGTCATGTGAAATCCATATATTAGGGCTTAATTAATCTATTTTAATTGACTGATTTCCTTATATGAACTGTAACTTAGTCAAATATTTTAAATTGTTGCATGTTGTATGAATATTTTTGTTCAGTGTATATATTTATTATTATAAAAAATATTCCTATCAGATTTTTAAAAATTGGCCAAGTGATCCGTGGAATAAGTTTAGAGGAAGTAATACAATACAATATAATAATCTACAATGTATGTTCTTAATTCTGGGCAACATGAGCTTGGGAGGCTCACAGGGATATCAGTACTCCACCAATTATACATTTTCAACTCAATACTTGTATTCCCCCAGAAAATCTCTCTGTGCCATGACAAAATGTGTAGAATTGCAGGAAAGTTGCTTCAAAAGTGCAAAACTTTCCCAAGCTTACATGATGGATTGCCAGTGAAAAATAAAAGTTTATTCATCCCTGTGACCGCAGATGCATAGGCTACATTACTCATTCAGGCCTACAACATCTTCAGATATATAGCCTACTAAAATGTTAGCCAATTTATCATAATTGAGGAATGCTGTTACAATATACTAGTACACAATCAATAGAGAAAATTTCAATTTGCATACCTGCCAATGCTATCAACTGCCTATCAACATTTTTGTTACCTAAAAACACAGCCTGGTCTCATAGATATAACATAGTAAACGTAAATCCTAAGACAGAAGGTTATTTAAGGCAACATTTATAGGAAGGTGGTTTGGTCGAAGTGGATGGGTGGGTGTATAACACGAATGTCTAGCAACCCAAAGGTTGTCATCACTGACAACTTCAGCATTTTATCTAATTAGCAACTTTGCAATACTTACTACTTTTTAGCTACTTTGCAACTACTTAACATGTTAGCTAATCCTAACCCTAACCTTAACCATTTAACCTAACCTTAACCCCATACCCTAACCACCTAGCTAACGTTAGCCACAACAAATTGGAATTCGTAACATATCATTGGTATTGCAAATTCGTAACATATTGTAGGAATTGCAAATCTTGACATATCATATGTATTGTAATTTGCAATTTATAAATGGAAATGGATGATGGACATCCACAAATGTATGTATACTATAAGAAACATAACATATTAGGGAGACAAATTTATGTTTAGTATGTTACGGTCTCGGCCAGGTTGAAAAACAATGGGAGTGAATTGAATCCAATGCTATTTATGTATTATTTTGTCTATAAGAAAACAAGTCAAATTGTGTCTGGGATAAATCTCTACACTCTGAGGTTGTAGGGGACTTTGATTATCATCACTTAAAAAAACAATGAATTCCTCAATGCTCACAAAAAAATACAGGTGTTCAGATTGTAAAGGATAAAGTAACTGTTTACAGTTAACACGTCAGCTACGGGTCTACTTTAGCCACCGCACGTAAGATAACCACGCGGAAGCTTCTCGTCAGAGATACATTTTGTTTACTTAAATACAACTCATTATCTTCAGGTGATGCTTTGTGCCACTACAGGGGCTTACATAGGTCACTAATGTTAGGCACACGTGAAGAGATAATGCTTGGAGATAAGAGGAGGCTTTACTTCTGTGGATTATCATGTGTGCCAACACTAAGGGCTACAGTTGGCCACATATCCCAGTAGACAATAACAGAGCCAACACTAGACTCCCAACCTGGGATGTGATGTTAGACGCTGACTGATGGCTAAGTATCATCATTTCATATGGCCAATGACAATATCTGAAGCTGCATCTAGTGGCTAAAGCTCCTACATTTGATAGCTATATTTAGTGTGCTAAAACACGATTCTTACTGTGATACCTAAACCTAGGGTTAATAGTTTGGCCAACGCAAGGACAAATACTGAGGATTACTTTAGCAGTCAAAGCCACTAATATTGGATTTTGGGGTTGCCGCTTCATGTAGATGTCAAAGACTTGACCCAATTATTGAAAACAACAAAAAGAGAAGAGACAAGAATATATGGTTCAATCTTACAGAGCTAGATCACATATTGTCAGGTTTTCAGAGAGCCTCCTCGACTCCATACATACAGGTTTTATCAATTCTTGAACAACAATACAATGTTGAGGTCTGGTGTCGCAAGACAAGCACCCCTAAACTAGCACAGACAAAAAAAATCAGGGCAGACCATGCATGGCAAATTAAAATATACTAGCACATCTGAGGGATGATTCAGCAGGTGCCTCAGACATGATGAAAGTATATTTAAACAAAAGAAGCTCCCACTCACTAACACTTTAACGAATCGCTACCATTCTGACCTCATGTCTTGTCTCAAGTTTTATTAGTCGTATATGTACGGGATACACATGGTATGCACATCCAACGAAATGCTTGCTTACAGCTTCATTAGCTCTGCTGAAGGCTGTGATTGTTAAAAATGTATATTGTGCAAGGGCAGACATAGCCTTTACCAAATGGGCCAGGGCTTCACATAGCTCCTTGAGCACAGGTCTAAATAATCATTTCCCCAGTTCAGAGTCACACAACCTCCCCATCATGGAGACCTCCGCTGGCGTGCTTGACGACTTGTGATCTAATCGTGATAACGACGGGGCATAGCTGGGCACCTTGACCTCAGCTGGGTGTGGGTGAGCAGGTTAAGCAAACATCCCTGGGCTGTGACAATCCGCCAGTCCTGTCAGCCAAATAGGGTTTTCAGGATGCAAACATAATGCTATTCATCAGCACTTAAGACCCACCATTAAATAAGTCAACTTACACTGATCAAAGAATAATTGTTTTTCTAAGGATACTGAGAGGTTGTCTAACCGTGCCTGTGCTGCATGGTTGGCCATGTGACAGTTTAATGCCATCACACACTGAATCAAAATATAGGTCAATCGTATTTACATTAGATTATATACCACAGGCCTATATATCGGTAACTAAATTTGAACACAAGTTCCCAACAAACTTCTCAACATGAGCACAATGTATTCTCCACCCACCCTATTCCTTGAGAGAAGTTTTTTTAAATGTTGCATTCTGTTTTGCACAGGATTTAGCCCCCTCTCTCATTGGGGTCTGTTCTGATATCCTCCATTTGTAAAGAGAGGAAAAGCCTGGTCTTCCTGGATTAAGACTCCCCAGTGCTTTGCAGAGACACATGAATGGGATATAATGACAGGGAAATGCCATCATAACCCCCTGTGGCTCCTGAGGAAGAGATCCATAGGCGTTCGATCAGGCGTGTCAGTCTGATTACTATAGATCTGGTCTTTGACAAAGAGATACTGACGTTCATCGTTTTTACGAACTGTGATAATAGATATCTCAGTAGGGCACGCCGGTTTAAAAGAAAAAATGTCAAGCACTCATAAAATGACATTTCAATCGTAAATTATCTGGAATTGAACCATATGATATTCAGACAAATTTCAGGTCAGCTGAGCGCAAACTTGAACATTGTCTCTCTCCAGCCTAGAGAGAAGTTTTTTAAATGTTGCATTCTGTTTTGCACAGGATTTAGCCCCCTCTCTCCAGCCTACAGTAGCAGCCAATGTGTGGTGTTCAATGTAGGCCTACATTCAATGAGTCTTTTGAAAAAAAACATGTAGGGTAACTGAAAATGTTGTTGTGTAGTTGATGCAAGAAACCACTTTACAAAATAAAATGTATTATTATTCCCATACCATTATTACAGAGAATCAGACAAATGATGCTACCCTCTGCCTATTGGCTACTTAACTTATTCAACACTGTCTCAAAATACAACCATTTCCCTTTAAGACAAAAAAAAGCTTTTTACCTGACTAGATTTTCAAAGATGTCTAGAAATGTACTGTTATGTACTTGAGTGAAGACCCAAAAGCGGTTTTAACAGAAAACAGAGTTCTTTAATAAAAACAGGAATGGCATAAATCCTCTTCCAACGTAGTCAATGGAACAAAAGAACGTAGTATAATGCAGGATGCACCTGCCAGGCAGACTCCGACAGGATAGGACAAGGTGGAAGCAAACGGGAAGACAGCTTGCTTCTAGTATCAAAAACACAAACAAGAATCAGACACTGAAAGTAGCAGGAACAGAGAGAGAAATAGAGACCTAATCAGAGGGGGAAGAGAGAACAGGTGGGGAAAGAGTGAATGAGCTAGTTAGGGGAAATGTAGAACAGCTGAAGAATGAGAGACAGAGAAGGTAACCTAAAAAGACCAGCAGAGAGAGACAGAGTGAAGAGAAAGGACAGGAACAGACATAACAAGACATGACAGTACCCCCCCCCACTCACCGAGCGCCTCCTGGCGCACTCGAGGAGGAAACCTGGCGGCAACGGAGGAAATCATCGATCAGCGAACGGTCCAGCACGTCCCGAGAGGGAACCCAACTCCTCTCCTCAGGACCGTACCCCTCCCAATCCACTAGGTACTGATGACCACGGCCCCGAGGGCGCATGTCCAAAATCTTACGAACCCTGTAGATGGGTGCGCCCTCGACAAGGATGGGGGGGGAGGGACGAGCGGGGGCGCGAAGAACGGGCTTAACACAGGAGACATGGAAGACCGGGTGAACGCGACGAAGATAGCGCGGAGAAGAAGTCGCACTGCGACAGGATTAATGACCTGAGAAATACGGAACGGACCAATGAACCGCGGGGCCAACTTGCGAGAAGCTGTCTTAAGGGAAGGTTCTGAGTGGAGAGCCATACTCTCTGACCGCAACAATATCTAGGACTCTTGGTCCTACGCTTATTAGCGGCCCTCACAGTCTGCGCCCTATTACGGCAAAGTGCCGACCTGACCCCCTTCCAGGTGCGCTCGCAACGCTGGACAAAAGCCTGAGCGGAGGGGACGCAGGACTCGGCGAGCTGAGATGAGAACAGCGGAGGCTGGTACCCGAGGCTACACTGAAAAGGGGATAGACCGGTAGCAGACGAGGGAAGCGAGTTGTGGGCGTACTCTGCCCAGGGAGCTGTTCTGACCAAGACGCAGGGTTACGAAAAGAAAGACTGCGTAAAATGCGACCAACAGTCTGATTGGCCCGTTCGGCTTGACCGTTAGACTGGGGATGAAAGCCGGACGAGAGACTGACGGAAGCCCCAATCAAACGGCAAAACTCCCTCCAAAATTGAGACGTGAACTGCGGGCCTCTGTCGGAAACGACGTCAGACGGAAGGCCATGAATTCGGAAAACATTCTCGATAATGATCTGAGCCGTCTCCTTAGCAGAAGGGAGCTTATCGAGAGGAATGAAATGAGCCGCCTTAGAGAATCTATCGACAACCGTAAGAATAACTGTCTTCCCCGCTGATGAAGGCAGTCCGGTGATAAAATCTAAAGCGATGTGAGACCACGGTCGAGAGTGAATGGGAAGCGGTCTGAGACGGCCGGCAGGAGGAGAGTTCCCAGATTTAGTCTGCGCGCAGACCGAACAAGCGGCGACAAATCGACGCGCGTCACGTTCCCGAGTGGGCCACCAGAAACGCTGGCGAATGGAAGCGAGCGTACCCCGAACGCCGGGGTGGCCGGCTAACTTGGCAGAGTGGGCCCACTGAAGAACGGCCGGACGAGTAGGAACGGGAACGAACAGAAGGTTCCTAGGACAAGCTTGCGGCGACGGAGTGTGAGCGAGTGCTTGCTTTACCTGCCTCTCAATTCCCCAGACAGTCAACCCGACAACACGCCCGTCAGGGAGAATCCCCTCGGGGTCGGTGGAGACCTCAGAAGAACTGAAGAGACGAGATAAAGCATCAGGCTTGGTGTTTTTTGAGCCCGGACGATAAGAAATAACAAACTCGAAACGAGCGAAAAACAGAGCCCAACGAGCCTGACGTGCATTAAGTCGTTTGGCTGAACGAATGTACTCAAGGTTCCTATGGTCAGTCCAAACGACAAAAGGAACGGTCGCCCCCTCCAACCACTGTCGCCATTCGCCTAGGGCTAAGCGGATGGCGAGCAGTTCGCGATTACCAACATCATAGTTACGTTCTGACGGCGATAAGCGATGAGAGAAAAACGCGCAAGGATGGATCTTGCCGTCAGAGAGAGAGCGCTGAGAAAGAATGGCTCCCATGCCCACCTCTGACGCGTCAACCTCAACAACAAACTGTCTAGAGATGTCAGGTGTAACAAGAATAGGAGCGGATGTAAAACGATTCTTAAGAAGATCAAAAGCTCCCTGGGCGGAAACGGACCACTTAAAGCACGTCTTAACAGAAGTAAGGGCTGTGAGGGGAGCTGCCACCTGACCGAAATTACGGATGAAACGACGATAGAAATTAGCGAAGCCCAGAAAGCGCTGCAGCTCGACGCGTGACTTAGGAACGGGCCAATCAATGACAGCCTGGACCTTAGCGGGATCCATCTTAATGCCCTCAGCGGAAATAACGGAACCGAGAAAAGGGACAGAGGCGGCATGAAAAATGCACTTCTCAGCCTTCACATAAAGACAGTTCTCCAAAAGGCGCTGGAGGACGCGTCGCACGTGCTGAACATGAATCGAGAGAGACGGAGAAAAAATCAGGATATCGTCCATGTAAACGAAAACAAAAATGTTCAGCATGTCTCTCAGGACGTCGTTAACTAGTGCCTGAAAGACAGCTGGAGCGTTAACGAGGCCGAAAGGAAGAACCCGGTATTCAAAGTGCCCTAACGGAGTGTTAAACGCCGTCTTCCACTCGTCCCCCTCCCTGATGCGCACGAGATGGTAGGCGTTACGAAGGTCCAATTTGGTGAAAAACCTGGCTCCCTGCAGGATCTCGAAGGCTGAAGACATAAGAGGAAGCGGATAACGATTCTTAACTGTTATGTCATTCAGCCCTCGATAATCCACGCATGGGCGCAGGGACCCGTCCTTCTTCTGAACAAAAAAAAAACCCGCTCCGGCGGGAGAGGAGGAGGAGACTATGGTACCGGCGTCGAGCGAAACCGACAAATAATCCTCGAGAGCCTTACGTTCGGGAGCCGACAGAGAGTATAATCTACCCCGGGGGAGTAGTTCCCGGAAGGAGATCAATACTACAGTCATACGACCGGTGTGGAGGGAGAGAAGTGGCCTTGGAACGACTGAACACCGTGCGCAGATCGTGATACTCCTCCGGCACCCCTGTCAAATCGCCAGGCTCCTCCTGTGAAGAAGAGACAGAGGAAACAGGAGGGATAGCAGACATTAAACAGGTCACATGACAAGAAACATTCCAGGATAGGATAGTATTACTAGACCAATTAATAGAAGGGTTATGGCGCACTAGCCAGGGATGACCCAAAACAACAGGTGTAAAAGGTGAACGAAAAATTAAAAAAGAAATGGTTTCGCTATGATTACCAGAGACAGTGAGGGTTAAAGGCAGCGTCTCACGCTGAATCTTGGGGAGAGAACTACCATCTAAAGCGAACAAGGCCGTGGGCTCCCCTAACTGTCTGAGAGGAATGTCATGTTCCCGAGCCCAGGTCTCGTCCATAAAACAGCCCTCCGCCCCAGAGTCTATCAAGGCACTGCAGGAAGCAGATGAACCGGGCCAGCGGAGATGGACCGGAAAGGTAGTGCGTGATCCAGAAGGAGAGGCCTGAGTAGTTGCGCTCACCAGTAGCCCTCCTCTTACTGATGAGCTCTGGCTTTTACTGGACATGAGGTGACAAAATGACCAGCGGAGCTGCAGTAGAGACAGAGGCGATTGGTGATTCTCCGTTCCTTCTCCTTGGCTGAGATGCGGATACCCCCCAGCTGCATAGGCTCAGCATCCGAGCCGGCGGAGGAGGGTGGCAGTGATGCGGCAGGTGGCAGTGATGTGGAGAGGGGAGCGACGGAGAACGCGTGCTCCTTTCCACGAGCTCGGCGACGAAGATCAAACCGTCGCTCTATGCGAATAGCGAGAGCTATTAAGGAGTCCAGACTGGAAGGAACCTCCCGGGAGAGGATCTCATCCTTAACCTCGACGAGGAGACCCTCCAGAAAACGAGCGAGCAAAGCCGGCTCGTTCCAGTCACTAGAGGCAGCGAGAGTGCGAAACTCAATAGAATAATCCGTTATGGATCTATTCCCCTGACATAGGGAAGACAGGGCCCTGGAAGCCTCCTCGCCAAAAACAGAACGGTCAAAAACCCGTATCATCTCCTCCTTAAAGTCCTGATACTGGTTAATACACTCAGCCCTCGCCTCCCAGATTGCCGTGCCCCACTCACGCGCCCGTCCGGTAAGGAGAGAAATGACGTAGGCGATGCGGGCTGCGCTCCTGGAGTAAGTGTTGGGCTGGAGAGAGAACACCACATCACACTGAGTGAGGAATGAGCGGCACTCTGTGGGCTCCCCAGAGTAACACGGCGGGTTGTTGATCCTGGGCTCCGGAGACTCGGAAACCCTGGAAGTGGGCGGTGGATCGAGGCGGAGTTGGTGAACCTGTCTTGTGAGGTCGGAGACTTGGACGGCCAGGGTCTCAACAGCATGTCGAGCAGCAGACAATTCCTCCTCGTGTCTGCCTAGCATCGCTCCCTGGATCTCGACGGCGGAGTGAAAAGGGTCCGGAGCCGCTGGGTCCATTCTTGGTCTGATTCTTCTGTTATGTACTTGAGTGAAGACCCAAAAGCGGTTTTAACAGAAAACAGAGTTCTTTAATAAAAACAGGAATGGCATAAATCCTCTTCCAACGTAGTCAATGGAACAAAAGAACGTAGTATAATGCAGGATGCACCTGCCAGGCAGACTCCGACAGGATAGGACAAGGTGGAAGCAAACGGGACGACAGCTTGCTTCTAGTATCAAAAACACAAACAAGAATCAGACACTGAAAGTAGCAGGAACAGAGAGAGAAATAGAGACCTAATCAGAGGGGGAAGAGAGAACAGGTGGGGAAAGAGTGAATGAGCTAGTTAGGAAAAAAGTAGAACAGCTGAAGAATGAGAGACAGAGAAGGTAACCTAAAAAGACCAGCGGAGAGAGACAGAGTGAAGAGAAAGGACAGGAACAGACATAACAAGACATGACATGTACACGTTTTGTGGTCTTGTAGGAAGCAATCACTCCCCTATTGACTACAAATTATCTATAACTGGCATAAAAACTCACTAACTAGCAAAGGATATGACAAAATGTGCACACATGGCTACATGCAACTCTCGCTTTGATCTCAAAACAAGCGCATCTACTCACTACCGCTAATGCTGTAAACACAGTCCAGTTCAAAGTAAATTACACAGATCCATATATGGCAATGGTCTATTTGCATATAGGCTTTCTGCAGCTCTGATTGTTTATACCGCACTGTTCTGTGTAAAGTACGGGCTCAGTCTTGTGTGCCAATGAATAGAATCCTTCTCCGATGCGTTCTGCCTACAACAAAATCTCTTGCATAGTTTGTTTCATTTTCGGTATGTTGCATTGAATGTGGCTAAGATTGCATCGATTAGATCACAATTGCCACAGCAAAGAGAAACATTGAAAGTGTGAACAGGGAATACTCTAAAACAGTGGTCACTAACCTTTTCTGAGTCAAAATGCATGACTTAAAAAGCATAAGCCTATTTAACATTAACCAATTAAAAATAGTACTGTAGCGATGAGGTTTGTGCAGTAACATATAGGCCCAATACATTATCACCGCATTTGGACTTTTCTTTAATTGCCCTGCCAATGCATTGTGGTTTGTACATTTAAAACAATTATATTTCAACATTTGGGATAGGCTATATGATCACACTGGTAATAGATCCTTTGTTGTATTACTTGTGAGGCACAGCTGAGTGAGCATACATTTAAATAATTTGCTTTTTATTTTACATAGCTGATGGAGCATGCATCTGATGGTCAGTCTCAGTGGAGGGAGAGAGAAGCAGACTGAGGGTCCGCATCTCAACATCCCTATGCCCTCCCTTTCCTACATGGACCAAAAAGGGACAACATCTTCCAGTTGATGGCGAAACTCAAGTCGCACCACATTATTTCTGCCTCATGGACAAATTCATGTTGTTTCTCCTATGAACAGACAAAGTAAAATATTACTCGATATTAAAAAAGACCCAAGATGCTAATAATAACAACACAAGCCTAAAGATACACTTTCTTACTCATTCATTACTGCTGCAGTGCTTGTTGTAGCGCTGAGTGGAAATAGGAAGAATGTGCATTTTATGGCTTATAAAAGTGTTGAATACAAAGTGTTGACAGTGCTGAGTAAAAACCTAAACATGAATTCACTCATAAAAACAGCAGCTCTTTGCTGTATTCGTTGACAGTCTCTCTAGTCATGGTTTTAAATGTTTTGAAATCTCACAGTATCAATTTTGCTGTAGCTTTCTTTTATGCCCGCTACATTACTGGGGACATGGTAATCTGAGCCATCCGATTGGCCAGCTATAGACCTATAGTGCACTTTTCCAGGCCTGCCTGGAAGGCAGAGTTTGTACCTTCAGATACATTAAATGGTTCAAAATGGCAACAGTTGCCTACCTGGCTAAATCGCCAACAGTCCGAGACTAATAAAAAAAATAGGAACACAAGGCTATATTGTTGGGGTTTTTACAGAAATATTTAGCAATCGACTAGGAATGCCTTGGAGATCGACTGGTTGGTGACCACTGCTCTAGAGAGTTGAGTGAAGTTCAATCTCATGCTTCTCTGTGGGCTAATATTTATTCTGCGTGGCAGTCCCGGGGAGCTGCGTGGCAGTCCCGGGGAGCTGCGTGGCAGTCCCGGGGAGCTGCGTGACAGTCCCGGGGAGCTGCGTGACAGTCCTGGGGAGCTGGCAACAGATTTTCATGTGAAGATTAAAAAATGAACATTAAAAACAATATGCCATTTCAGAGTTTCCTTTAGGAACATTTTGCGGCAGACAACATCACAGGGAAGATTTTTATTTAGCGAGATTTGAGAAATTTACCGGACACCCATATGCATTCAGATCCAACAGGCCATTTTGAACAGCCTTTAACAAATGACAAAAACACTATTCCTTATACTTCGATGTGCAGCATATGCCGAATTTTATAGCCAATTTTTTATAATTGTTTTTAGGCTACTTTCCTAAAACAATAATTGTCCAGCTCACGGTTCAGCTGTCAGAGATTCCCACACTACATGTATCAGGGCATTGCATGCATAGGCCTATATGTCCACTGTATGATATTAACATTTTAATAAATATACACTACCGTTCAAAAGTTTGGGGTCACTTAGAAATGTCCTTCTTTTTGAAAGAAAAACACATTTTTTGTCCATTAAAATGACATCAAATCAGAAATACAGTGTAGACATTGTTAATTTTGTAAATGACTATTGTAGTTGGAAACTGATTATTTTTTTATGGAATATCTACAGAGGCCCATTATCAGAAACCATCACTCCTGTGTTCCAATGGCACGTTGTGTTAGCTAATCCAAGTTGATAATTTTAAATGGCTAATTGATCATTAGAAAACCCTTTTGCAATTATATTAGCACAGCTGAAAACTGTTCTGATTAAAGAAGCAATAAAACTGGCCTTCTTTATACTAGTTGAGTATCTGGAGCATCAGCATTTGTGAGTTCGATTACAGGCTCAAAATGGCAAGAAACAAAGGCCTTTCTTCTGAAACTTGTCAGTCTATTCTTGTTCTTTGAAATGAAGGCTATTCCACGTGAGAAACTGCCAAGAAACTGAAGATCTCGTACAACGCGGTGTACTACTCCCTTCACAGAACAGTGCAAACAGGCTCTAACCAGAATAGAAAAAGGAGTGGGAGGCCCCGGTGCACAACTGAGCAAGAGGACAAGTACATTAGAGTGTCTAGTTTGAGCAACAGACGCCTCACGAGTCCTCAGCAGGCAGCTTCATTAAATATTACCCGCAAAACACCAGTCTAAACGTCGACAGTGATGAGGCGACTCTGGGATGCTGGCCTTCTAGTCAGAGTTGCAAAGAAAAATCCATATCTCAGACTTGCCAATAAAAAGAAAAGATGGGCAAAAGAACACAGACACTGAACAGAGGAAATCTGCCTAGAAGGCCAGGGGTCGCCTCTTCACTGTTCACAGGTGTATTGGTTGCTGATAATGGACCTCTGTACCCCTATGTAGATATTACATTAAAAAAATCAGCCGCTTCCAGTTACAATAGTCATTTACAACATTAGCAATGTCTACACTGTATTTCTGATCAATTTGATGTTATTTTAATGGACAAAAAAAATGTGCTTTTCTTTCAATAACGAGGACATTTCTAAGTGACCCCAAACGTTTGAACACTACTGTATATATAGGCTATATAAAAAGGAAGAGAAGCTTATGCCTAACCCCAGAGAGATAGAAAGAGATAGAGATATGCTGGTGGCATGCTACGTCACTGACATGCATTTCTTTATGTCAGATGGCTACTGCTTCTGCTATACAGATATAGACGTAGGGAAGGAGGCTAAATCGTTAATTTTCGATCAGAATATTTTGTATAAGAGTTATATTTCTTAGATTACAGGAGTAACTCTGGTCTTCCTCACATCAAATTCAACTGTCGGAGACAGTTTGAGTGCTGGGGCTGCACTGCCTTTATATCACAGGCCTGCAGTAGCTATAGCTTAATAATAGCCACACCATACCAAACCTTCACAAACGTTTCTAAACTTTATTAGGGTAATATCAAAAGATAAGTCAAGCCAGTGTTTATAGGAAAAATACGAGCAGAAGAGCAAATGTAAACCAGGGCCGTGACTACCCTCCCCTGGGCCCAATAAAATGAAAAAACACACAACCCTCCCCAAAGCAAAAACAGAAGTTTGACAATCCTACCCTATTTTAGAACACCCCTCCCTCCAGTACATTCACCCCTCCCTCCCTCCAGTACATACATATCTGTCCCTAAGGACAAGGTCATAAACACATGTTTGTTTTGTGTAAACACAACTCTTTTTTTTAAAGCCTCCTTGAAGCCAAGATGAAATTCAAGACTAAACAGTTTTACAATCTTACTGGATCAGATTAGATTCAACCCCCATACAACCGCTAGCGTTTAGAGCGTTTGGCCAGTTACTGAAAGGTTGCTAGTTTGAATCGTCGAGCCGACAAGGTGAAAAATCTGTCGCAGTTAACAATGTCAGACCTTGGCCGTGACCCCACTCTCCGAGGGTGTTTCAGGGAGAGTTGGGATATGCAAAAAAACACATGACTAATTCACACATGGGTGCACTTGTACATGTGTGAAATAAGGCTCAACCACCAAATTATTATTATTATTCTTCACCAACGCAACACTCTCAAGCCATTTCTCCTGAATAACTGCCTTATGTTTGAAATTGAAACTTCCCATTTAGCTTGACTAGCTACAGACCATCACATAATGATACAGATACAGTACACCAAGGCCTGAAACTAGTTTAGCCTTCTTGCTCCTTCTGCGTTCAAAAGCAACATTATCCCCATCTAACTACATCCATTCATTCATACCCATTTCCATGAAAGTGTCATCACCTTTTACTGTTCATTGATGGTCTGTTTGTAAAATATAATCTTTCATTCTCTCAATGCTTTCAAAGCTTGTGTGGGGACCATACAGGATCCTGTGATCAGTGTGTTATCATCTCTGTAACCTATTCCATCTGGCTCTGAGACAGTGAAGGCACTCCCAGCGTCTCTCCATAGTTAAACCCCTATTGGAAGAATATGAAGTACACTAAATTAGGATTTAAACATCTTGCAACAACATGCATTACAAAAAATATTGTTATTTATGTCTCTTGTACTCATTTGGGCAAACACTGAATATCAAAATTGTGGCATTGGGATTTGAAATGATTTAGTTAAATGTGAAAACATTAAGCTGTTTTTGTTTTTGTTCCATCAAGAAAGACCCAGGTAGGCCTCCGTCACTTCAAAATAGAAAAAGAAAAACAACTACTAAAGAAGCAATTCAAATCAATCTCTTCTTTGGCTAAAACCCCTCTTTAAAAACAATGGTGAAAAATAGAATAACTACTGGGGTTATTCTGTTTTCGGTTTTTCTGGAATCCAAATAAACATGTTTAAATCTTGAAGCAGCTTGTAGCTGCTCTCTGGTCATTATAGAGTGTGTTCAGCACGTACATGAACTGCTGCCCCAGGGTTCAATCCCACAGAAAATCCCTCTGGTTTATGCACCCATGTAAATACCTTATGCAAACCTTCAAAATACTGTGATTGCTATTGACTCCCACAATTGCATTATAGACCCCTGAACAACAGGAAAAAATGATCCCTTATCCAATTTTGTTAACTTGATTCCAATCAGGAAAAATATACTGCTGCAAACCAGGACTACACTGCTAAACAGCAGTGAAGACTCCCGAGCTACAATGAGATTTTGCCATTTGTTTTTGATAACAAATGTTAAATATCTTCAAACCAGTAGTTTGGCAAGGGGTTACTGATCAGTGATGTAATGGTACAAAAATAGGTGGGTAAACTCCGATCGCCGGTCGCGGTGAAACATGTAACGCTCCCCATACATTCAATGCATTTTTCCACAATAGGTGTGGAATCACTCTAACAAAATAAAAAAGGGGTATAAAAGGTGTTGACGTGCGTTTAATGCTACTGATATACAGTGTCCCTTTAGGCCTAGATTACTTGTCACTGAACTTCTTGACTCTAGGTCAAAAGGGTCAAGTTTGGCATTTGACAGTGGTACTAATGTATAAGTTGTAGTTTTATTTCCTGTGAGCCTCAGACTACAACCCAGTAGAAAGCGTGAGAGAGCACACTGTCCTTACATTTTCCCTAAATAGTATGATAGAAAAGTCCACATAACATCAATTGGAGTGCTACTATTTACAATCACCATCAAATCACCATCAGTCAGTTTTCTGGGACATCTGCAACCCATGACAATCAAAGGAAGGAAAGACCTCAAATCAGTGATCATACATGTGATCATCAAAGCTAATGAAAGTCTCTCTGCTTAGGGAACCACAAACTGCCCTGTCTAACAGACTGTGGAACAGATCAGAACTGGAATTCCCCAGTACACACTGACTGAACACATGCAAACAAGTTTCCTCCACCCACACACACATACACGCACACACACCACTGTAACATTATGCCGTTAAACAGAAACAAACTGTAAACACACACACACACACACACACACACACACACACACACACACACACACACACACACACACACACACACAGCTGTGCCTTCACGCTAGAGAAAAAAAATACTCCAAACAGGATAACACACATGAACTCATAACAGGAAAAACACATAACAACACTGTCTCCATATCTGAGCTGTCTAATGAGCGTCACGTTGCTTGTTGAGATGCCTTACAATGAGCATGACTTACATCCTGTAGACAAAAACTGTAAGAAGAGCATGTTTTGTACTGCCCTGTTGACATGAAACAAAAGCAGGTTGAGTGATGTATACTGAACGCCACATGTCACAATTTCAAATATTTTGCTGAGTTACAGTTCATATAGGGAAATCAGTCAATTTAAATAAATTAGACCTTAATCTATGGATTTCACATGACTGGGCAGGGGCGCAGCCATGGGTGAGTCAGGGAGGGCATGGGCCCACCCACTTGAGAGCCAGGCCCAGCCAATCAGAATGAGTTTTTCCTCACAAAAGGGCTTTATTACAGACAGAAATACGATCCCCTAGGGGAAGAGGCCGGATGTGCAGGTCCTGGTCTGTGGGTGTGTGGCCGGTTAGACGTACTGCCAAATTCTCTATAACAACATGAAATTCTCTGGCAACAGCTCTATTGGGCATTCCTGCAGTCAGCATGCCAATTGCGCACTCCCTCAAAACTTGAGACATCTGTGGCATTGTGTTGTGTGACAAAGCTGCACATTTTAGAGTGGCCTTTTACTGTCCCCAGTACAAGGTGCGTGTAATGATCGTGCTGTTTAATCAGCTTCTTGATATGCCACACCTGTCAGAATGTTCATTAACAGGGATATAAACAAATTTGTGCGCAGAATTTGAGAGGAATAAGCTTTTTGAACATATGGAACATTTCGGGGATCTTTTATTTCAGCTCATGAAACATGGGACCAGCACTTTACATGTTGCATTTATATTTTTCTTCAGTGTAGTAAATAAAGCAGGACAATTTTGTAATCAAAACAGACATGGTTTTGTTATCCCATGTTACAGTAAAAATACAATGAAATGGGTTGGAAAGAACAGTCTCAATCAACTCACAGATACAAACAGAGATTACAGGATAATCTGAATGCATGTTTTCCATGTAACAAACACATACAATGGAATTGCCCAGAAAAGATGGTCAGGACAACAATAGAAAAGTGATTTAAAATAATATATATATTTCACCTTATTTCACATTTGATTATATTTATATTTATTTATTATATATATATATATTTATTTGATTATAATAGTGATGAATAGTGTGAAAAGACAAATAGTGTTCTTCAGGTGTGTGCAAGTATCCAAATGTACCATTCAGACCAGGGGTGTCAGACTCATTCCATGAGGGCCTAGTGTCTGCTGGGTTTTTGTTTTTTTCCTTTCAATTAAGACCTAGACAACCAGGTGGGGGCAGTTATTTACTAATTAGTGACCTTAATTCATCAATCAAGTATAAGGGAGGAGCGAAAACCTGCAGGCACTCGGCCCTCTGTTGAGTATGGCTCATGTGCTTTAGAATCATCACTGCTATCCACTATCCCCTAATCCATATCCCCTATACCCTATCCCCTATATGATTGCTGAAGCTCACCCAGTCATTCCACAGTATAAAGAGGTAGAGTATTGTGCCAACAGTGGAGGCAAAAGGTACTGCAATGTCATGTCTAACACTTTACAGTAGATGGAGGGAGTCAGTTCATCCATAAATGATAGCATCCTCAGAGGACTGGCCTATTGACTACTCATGAGGTTCAGTAATGTCAGTCTATTGGAGAGACTCACCAGACCACTGCAGGCTATATATCTGGAGATGTTTCCCACCCAAAACATTAATATACAACATCTAGGAAACTCATTCACATTCAACATAGTTAAACATAGTGTCATGGCTGTCAATGTACTGAACCATTAAGTCTTCTAATGGTTTGGTCTGGAGGAGAGAGTGTCCGCTACGGAACCCATACCACTACAATCTGCTCAGGTGTGTTTCAAGACATTTGATTTAAAACCTTACTTTGATCATTCTCTGTCATCTCAGCCTGTGTTCGGGTGTATGATTATATCTACTTGTGGTGAACAATGGGTCGGTCTTTTCTACTAATCATTTAGAAAAGAGCTATATAGTAGACTACCGAGAGGTTTGAAGATTAAGTGGAGATTTGCCAAATGCTCGCTTGAAAGGATGCCCCACACCTTCACACATTTAGGCCCTCCATGACTAGGAGGTCAATCTCGAAATCACCCCCCACAGACAGCAGTCATGCAACAGTAGCATGTTGGATAACTCTCCAAACCTGGCACTAATGTGCTGTATAACAGCACAGCAAACATGTCATCAGCGGGCTACATACAATTACAGGAGAATCCTATTGAGTTTTACAGTACATTTCAATGATTCTTTTAACGGATGATCTTCTCTAACATAACCAACTCACAGCTTCCACCACAGATGCATTGCAAACAAATAATTATGTGTACACTGGCAGCAAGAAAGTACATGATCAAATCTGTACATTAACTTGTTCATGTCCATACCCAGGATTTAAACAGGTGACTGATATAAGCCAACATCTAAAGTGAAACAACAGGAACCAACCTATGGGAAAGTATGTGAACTGTACTCACAAGGTTCAGGCTCGTCACAGTAAAGCCTGTGTCATCATGATGCTGCCTCAGAATCACCATGAGGCCCTGGATTTCAAACGTCATCCGATCCAATATGATGTCACATAATTCCTTCTCTGTTGGTAATGGACCACACCAAGAGCACATCTCATCCCAGCAACTGCCATAGGCACAAAAGTGGGGAGAGTCCAGCTGATCAGTTATCTACTGTCTGGTGGTGTGGTCTCAGCTGGGTAAGGGGAAAGAGGCACAGCCCAACAGAGCAGCCCACTACACTGTCAGGCAGTCAGTCAGACAGGGTTGACCTGGGTCATGTAGCGTCCCACTGGGCGACCTGGTGGCTCCATTCTGACACAGAGCATGAGACTCACCCGCCCAGTCATCCAGACAGGGAGGAGCGGCACTGGGGTTCTGAAGGAGAGGACGACAACCTCACATCCCCCTTTTCATAATTCAAGAAAGAGTCCCCTGTGGTTAGTCTGTCATGTTTTGGGAATGAGCCCTACTGTAGTGACTCAAGATGAAATGTTTCAAATCTAAAGAATATCATAGTTTCCCTGATAATTTCTTCATATTAAATCGTGGATTATAAAAGCCTCACAATGTGATGAAACTGCAATTAATAAGCAAACACAATGAGAAGATAGTAAATGCTCGATTGAGGCTTTTAAGTGTCAATACACAATGCATTCTTGATGAGAATACCACTCAGCATTTGACCCCCGGTGACCTTTACAGTAGCACGTCAAGTCCTGTCTGGATCAAACTCTTGATTCTTTTTCCCACCTATTTTTTTCAGGAAAATACAATACCTAACTCCTTATGTATTTGTATCATTTGAATGACAGGATAGGAGCAGTGATACAGAGTAGTAGAGGGAGAATAAACAACTAGGCCTTATGCGGGGATCAACCGGGATCCCCGCTGCAGGGGGGAGTATATGGTTCTGGTGTTTCCAAAGGTTTAGTTTATTAGGAACCCCATTAGCTACTCTTCCTGGGGTCCACATAAAATATACAGATACATGACAAAGTACAGAGCAGTAATAGACAATAACAAGATAAATTACATTAACCCCCCCCCCCCCCAATGTACAAAATAAAAAGATATATAGGAATGTCTCCAGGGGACAATAAAATACTATTTACACACTATTCACATATGCTGTATATATTCTTAAATACAGTACAGTTAAATAACATCTTTAGAAAGACGAGAGGTGTTACCCACTCGACCAGACTCCACAAACTGATCCACAAACTGTTGATTCTAACCAGAGCTGAAGCTAATCATATTTTAATTTGAATCACATAAAGCATTCGGACTGTATGGATGTAATCTATCAGCCGTCACAAATGCACTGATCTTTAAATGTCTGTCTGTAGTGTACACAGTGTACACTTCTATTTATAGCCTCTAAATGGGTTAATCCTTGTTACATAACATTTACAACTTGGAGGGAAGACATTTAAATGGGACTCTCCCTTACACCATGCTGCCTCCTCAGAGCATGTTGTCATGTCAACCTATGTCAATGTCTTCGCAATCCGTACTGGACTGGTATCCTAGGGGCAAGCAAGCCAGCTACACTTTGAAATACAACCAGAAATGGCAAGTTTCTATGTGTAGCTTGTTTGTATATCGAGACATTTTTTGTCAGAGTGTGACAACCTATATTTGTGGACATTTCGGTAATGCTCGACTTGAAGACCTAATGCTTTAAATGACCTGCTATTAGGATGTATAAAGGAAGGTTAAAATATATAATTTTGTCAAGACCTAGTAGGTTACTGACTGGCATCATCCTTCATGCAACAGTTCTGCCATATCAGCATAAACCTCCAGCCACTGTCCCACATCATGCATTATAAACCAACTCAATGCCATGTCTGTGAGCCAACATCATGTTACACAAACGCTCCATCAAATCTTCCGATCTGCCAACACCATCCACACAAACAAACACACAGCTAGGGGTTACCACCTTGCATTTTGTAACAAGGGACTGTAGATAAATAAACTTACACTAAATATTAAGCTTGCACTGAATGTGGTGCAACACATCAAATGCATACATTCATTTAGAAAATTGCATGCAGTCTTTGCTAATAACACAAAAACAAGCACCCAAGAATTACTTCAAATTCCACATATCCGGAAATCCCTTTAGTGCTTTGATTGAGACAAGCCATATGTTCATTCAGTTCACTGTGGATGGCTATATCGGAGGCACTGAGGTTATGTGTATATGTTTACAGTGAGGACAGTCCAAGGGGAGAGAGGGGTGCCTACATGAGTAGTTTAATGGCGCTAAGCCCCCTGCATTCCTGACAGGCACAGTTCTGCTTCAGTGAGTTGGCGACCCTGACCCGAGTGCGATTAGGAGATCATTAGTGGTGGGGAGTAACAGACACACTGTCTCTGTGCCAGACTGTAGGGGTGGGCTGTTAGCATTGTGTGGAAGGCAGGCGTGGAGAACACACTGAGAGACGAGCTTGGCTGGGGGCTTTTAGTGCCCTGCGGCTGTTCAGGTTGAGAGGAGAACCCCCTGGCAGAGCTGGGAGTCTTCAGGCTCCACCAGCAGCCATCATGGAAACATTCCCCTCTTGTCACATTCCTGGACAGGAACAACCTACGGGCTGAGCTGGGTCGGCGGCACACATTACTTTAGTGGCGTTCCAGAATAGGCGGTGTTAAAAGGGGCCTTTACACTGTCTCTCATCCATTGGTGTTTTTAGCGCACCATGGGGATTAAGATTCTGTTTCCTGTGGATCTGGTTCAGGTTGGGTGGAGGACATGTCCCAGAACGTTTTCCAACCCCCCTTCTGTTTTTCGTGATCTAATGTTTACAGGCACCAAAGACAATAAACGGTCTAAAAAAGGACACACCTGGGCAGAAACTGCAGGTACGATATTCTGATCTCATCTGCCATTAGTCAAATCCCACAGTAAAGATAAATGAGTATTCCACTGTGTGTAGAGGATTTTCATTTCTTCAATGAGAACTGTGAAGCAGGAGAGTGGTGCTTGTACACCTTTAAATCTCTCCCTTTTTTAAAAACCCTGAACTCTAACACTATTCAGATGTCAGGCATTCACTGACAAATTGTATCTGTATTTAGAACCGAAAACAGATATCTCTGTTTGGAAAAAAGTATTAAAATGTATGCACTCACTACTGTAAGTTGCTCTTTATGAGAGCGTCTGCTAAATTAATCAAATGTAAATGTAAAATCTCTATTGAGTCACAAGTGTAAAAGTAATTTCAGTAGCACTTCCGACAAAACAGAAGGATGTTGTCTAACGAAGGAATGTATAGCCTTCGTAAAATCCAAGATTAATGTGGGATAATTGTTCCCAGTGTGTGGGATGAGCTTTTTTTATCTTCACAAACCCATGAGGTAGAGATGAAGTCAGGCAGCCAGACATGAGGTAGAGATGAAGTCAGGCAGCCAGACATGAGGTAGAGATGAAGTCAGGCAGCCAGACATGAGGTAGAGATGAAGTCAGGCAGCCAGACATGAGGTAGAGATGAAGTCAGGCAGCCAGACATGAGGTAGAGATGAAGTCAGGCAGCCAGACATGAGGTAGAGATGAAGTCAGGCAGCCAGACATGAGGTAGAGATGAAGTCAGGCAGCCAGACATGAGGTAGAGATGAAGTCAGGCAGCCAGACATGAGGTAGAGATGAAGTCAGGCAGCCAGACATGAGGTAGAGATGAAGTCAGGCTGCCAGACATGAGGTAGAGATGAAGTCAGGCAGCCAGACATGAGGTAGAGATGAAGTCAGGCAGCCAGACATGAGGTAGAGATGAAGTCAGGCAGCCAGACATGAGGTAGAGATGAAGTCAGGCAGCCAGACATGAGGTAGAGATGAAGTCAGGCAGCCAGACATGAGGTAGAGATGAAGTCAGGCTGCCAGACATGATGTACAGTTATTCAAATAGTAAACTTGAGTAAAATGGTAAAGTGAGTCTAACACAGTGGGGGCATTGTCCACTTCTCTTACGCAACTAACAGGCAATCAGATTAGGATATCAAGTGGTCTGTTCCAATCCACATTCTAATTAAAGCAACACAGTACGTGGTTGGGAGTCACATGATAAAGTCACTTGATTGAGAGTGCATAAAATTAAGTAAAAGCAGAGGGAATTTTTCTGCAGAGAAGCTTACTTGTTTTTCCACCATTTCCTTGGCTATTTGGGGAAAGGTGAGATACAGTTCATATGAGGAAATCCGTCAATTTAAATAAATTCATTAGGCCCCAATCTATGAATTTCACATGACTGGGAATACACATATGAATCTGTTGGTCACAGATACCTTAAAAAAAAATGGGCCTCGGGATCTCGTCATGGTAATTCTGTGCATTCAAATTGCCCATTGATAAAACACAATTGTGTTCGTTGTCTGTAGCTTATGCCTGCCCATACCATAACTCCACCACCGCCAGAGGGCACTCTGTTGACATCATCAAACAGCTCGCCCACACTACGCCATACACGTGGTCTGCGGTTGTGAGGCCGGTTGGACGTACTGCTAAATTCTCTAAAACGACATTGGAGGCGGCTTCTGGTAAAGAAATGAACATTCAATGCTCAAGGCAACAGCTCTGGTGAACATTCTTATAGTCTGCATGCCAACTGTCGAAGGTTATGCCTGCCCATTCCATAACTCCATCGCCACCATAAGACACTCTGTTGACATCGACGTTGACATCAACAAACTGCTTGCCCACACGACACCATACATATGGTCTGCAGGTTGTGACGTACTGCTAAATTCTCTAAAACAACATTGGAGGCGGCTTGTTGTAAAGAAATTAACATTAAATTCTCCGGCAACAGCTCTGGTGGACATTCTTACAGTCAGCATACCAACTGCACACTCCCTCAAAACTTGAGACATCTGTGGGTTTGTGTTGTGTGACAAAACTGCACATTTTAGAGTGAAATTTAACAGATTTACACACAAAATTAAAGAGAAATAAGCTTTTTTGGTGTATGGAACATTTCTGGGATCTTTTACTTCAGCTCATGAAACATGGGACTAGCATTTCACGTTGCGTTTATATTTTGTGTTCAGTGTAGCTATGTTTTCCTTCATCCAATGTGACAGCTATGCTTTCATAGCATATCTGAGACGTGGGTTGTTCGCTGAGGGCTAGCACAAGTTCACACCAGCTGTGTCCCCTTTAACACCCCACCAAGAGCTTCTTTCACCGCGTGGTAGTCTAGACATTCCAGGAAGCACAGCTCCATTCACACAATAACGCCTTTCTTTTTACAAAACAAAAGCTCAACTGATTTGGCTGACAGATGTCAAAACAGAAATGACACAGAACAGAAGAAGAATCGGACATCTACAGTATACAGTCATTCAGCCCATCTGTGCAACTTGAGAGCTGCAGTGGCCTACACAATTAATGCTTGACAGATATATGAATTGGACTGATAAGTGTGAGGAAGATAATGGGAATTCAGAAAAATAGAATGAACATGGACACGCACACCCCCTCCGGACAATATACCAAAGAAAAACCAATTACCAAAATGCACTCAAATTGCAATTGTCTGCAAAAAAACAACACTATTACAAGTCCTTACAACTGGACTCACTGTGAGAAATTAATTTTGGAAGTCCATCTCAATGTTTTATTAATAAATATAGAGTGCATTCGGGAAGTATTCAGACCCCTTGACTTTTTCCACATTGTTACTTTACAGCCTTGTTATAAAATGTATTAAATTGTCCCCCCTCATCAATCTACACACAATAACCCAGAATTACATAGCAAAAACAGATTTATAAAAAAATTAAAATATCAAATATCAAATGTACATAAGTATTCAGACCCTTTACTCAGTACTTTGTTGAAGCACCTTCAGCAGCAATTACGCTGCCAAAGGTGCTACAAGTTTGGTACACCTGTATTTGGGGAGTTTCTCCCATTCTCTGCAGATCCTCTCAAGCTCTGTCAGGTTGGATGGGGAGCGTTGCTGCGCAGCTATTTACAGGTCTCTCCAGATATGTTCGATCGT
The DNA here is from genome assembly GCF_036934945.1 of Oncorhynchus masou masou. Taxonomy (NCBI): domain Eukaryota; kingdom Metazoa; phylum Chordata; class Actinopteri; order Salmoniformes; family Salmonidae; genus Oncorhynchus; species Oncorhynchus masou. The sequence continues at coordinate 59,188,732 of NC_088234.1, forward strand.
GTTCAAGTCCGGGCCACTCAAGGACATTCAGAGACTTTTCCCGAAGCCACTTCTGCGTGGTCTTGGCCGTTCAGCTTTCTCTTGATCCTGACTAGTCTCCCAGTCCCTGCCACTGAAAAACATCCCCAGAGTATGATGCTGCCTCCACGCTTCACAGTAGGGATGGTGCCAGGTTTCCTCAAGACGCGATGCTTGGAATTCAGGCCAAAGAGTTCAATCTTGGTTTCATAAAACCAGAGAATGTTGTTTCTCATGGTCTGAGTCCTTTATGTGACTTTAGACAAATTCCAAGTGGGCTGTCATGTGCCTTTTACTGAGTAGTGGCTTCCGTCTAGCCAATCTACCATAAAGGCCTGATTGGTGGAGTGCTGCAGAGATGGTTGTCCTGCTGGAAGGTTCCCTCATCTCCACAGAGGAACTCTGGAGCTCTGTCAATGTGACCATCGGGTTCTTGGTCAACTCCCTGACCAAGGCCTTTCTCCACCGATTGCGCAGTTTGGCCAGGCGGGCCAGCTCAAGGAAGAGTCTTGGTGGTTTCTAACTTCTTCCATTTAAGAATGATGGAGGCCACTGTTCTTGGGGACCTTCAATGCTGCAGAAATTTTTTGGTACCCTTCCCCAGCTCTGTGCCTCGACACAAACCTGTCTCTGAGGTTTACAGACAATTCCTTTGACATCATTGCTTGGTTTTTTGCTCTGACATGCACTGTCAACTGGGGCCTAATATAGGGGCCTTTCCAAACCATGTCCAATCAATTGAATTTACCACAGGTGGACTCCAATCAGGTTCTAAAAACATCTCAAGAATGATCAATGAAAACAGGAGGCACCCGAGCTCAATTTCCAGCAAAGGGAAGGGGTCTGAATACTGTATGTTGGGAGAAGCTGTAAATATACACCCTATAGACCTAAAACTCATCTCTGGATCTTGAAGCCAGTTTCACTGCGTTTTTCATTGTTCCCTTCTAATCAGGGACTGATTTAGACCTGGGACACCAGGTGGGTGTAATTATCAGGTAGAACAGAAAACCAGCAGTCTCCAGACCTCGTAGGGTAAGAGTTGAATACCCCTGCCCTATATCCTTCACACAGATAACGTGCTTCTGATGGATGTCTGAGAATCAAGTGTCAGGCATTTAGAGTGAAATGAATGTAGCTTTAGGAATACACTTTAGACAGGTGCAAATAATGCATTGAAAACAGCCTCTCAGTCAGCAGCTTTCCAAGCAGCACTGCTGATATAATTTCTATGCCACCAATGTATGAGACATTCCAGTCATTTTTGGGGGATGAAACAAATGAGAAATTACAGTTTGAGTAAGTTATGTGGTGCTGTAATGATTCTATAATAATATAAGGGGTCAGGGATGAGCAACTCCAGCCCTCGGGGGCCTTATTGGTGTCACACTTTAGCCCCAGCCGCAGCTAACACACGACTCCAATAATCAACTAATCATGATTTTCAGTTTACAATTAGTTTAAATCAGCGTTGTTTATTAGGGATGGAGAAAAGGTGTGAAAACACTCCGGCCCCACGGACTGGAGTTGCCCATTCCTGCCCTAAGGGATCTAGTATTTTGAAAGTACTGAAACGTGAGATAACTTCTCTAGACAACTTCTGTCTGAAATGTTCTATTATGCTAATCTTTGGGACCCCTATAGCATGCATACTTGACTTAATTTATTAGTTTTACATCTCCTTTCAACTCAGCAAATTGGTGCATTTGATTAACAGATGCCTTAATGTCGTGTCATTGTTTCTCAAGGTCCAGATAGAACAGTGTGAATTAAATGTCTACCAAAGGAATACTTTCAGTCTTTTAAATAAAAGCATTAAAAATAATATTAGTATAGACCACCTTGCCTATATGTCGACTTTGATGTTTTGTCAGAAAATATATTTTACAATTGAGACTTCTGGCCCTGTGGCGAATGGAATTTACTTTGGATGTCTTACCTTTCACAAAGAAACCTTTGGGTTTAGCCTAATGACACAAAGTTGAATAGCCTGAATGTGCCTACAGCTTCTTCACGCTCACTATAGAATATAGACTCAGAGAAGTCTTTCTTTACCATTGGTAATTTATCTGTGCAATGGAGTACCACAGTATAAGTCATAATACCCATAACACCTAGTGATCAAAACAAGGAACTGGTTCCAATTGTTTTCCACCATTCATTTTTCCCATAGGGGATTTTAGAAACACTTTAAAAAAGGGCTGTTTTGTATAGACTTACCCTGGCTGGACGTTTTGATAACCATGTAAATCTCTGAAGGACAAGATGACTTTTAGCAATATATTCGCCTGTCCTTACGCCCCCAAAATGTAACGCTAATTATCTGCTAAAAAGGCTGTTATAAAGAACTACAAATGCCATGGTGACACATTGGTGCGACGGGAAACGAGCTCTAAAGAGAGCATGTTTAAAACATGAAAAAATGAACAAGAAAAGGACCTTCTGATGTTGCCCATCCATGAGCCTATAATTTGGGCGAACTGATATTAGCCATATATTAATATGTACATAGGGAACATGTTCCAGTTTTAGACTGAATATCATATTTCCCTACATGCCCTTGTATAGCCCCTCTTTTTTGATTATTGTGATGTGCTTTAAAAAAAAAAAAGAGGCAAATACCAGACTGATTCACGCTGCGCTATCCATGCAGTAAGCTGCCGGCTTCGCAAGGCTAATTTTATTTAGCCAAACGCAAAATTAAAATGTACAAATGTTCCAAACACACATTGTATGAAATACTGTAAACATGAAATTAAAACAAAACTCAAAAAGAAAAACAAATTCAAGAGGAATGTGTTTATTACATGCCAGACAATCATCTCCTATATGCTTCAATTTTATTTATGATACTCTTCACCATTCACCCTCAACATCTCAACAGGTAGCCCATGGAAAGTGTTTTTTTTAACAACGTCTTAAAGCTTCGATTGGAATATTATGTTGGAACATTAAAGTAGGCCTACCTGCATTTTTTAAAATGCAGACAGCTGACAATTCTCATCCCACTGAGTCACCAAACGCATTGGAGTATTTCAACGGACATAGACATGACCTGAAAAGTTCAAGTATGTGACAAACAATAGGGCAATTACAGTGATTTTGCATTTAATTTATTGTTGACTATACTGAACTGGAAAATGATACAGTATGTATTTGTTTCCATAAAATAGTAGAAGGTATAATACATACATCACAATGAGGTTAGCATCAGGAATCATTATAGTGTATCAAAGTGATGCTTTGATCATGAGTATGTATTGCCCCATTATGTATTTTCCCTTCATTAGGTCACTTTTTCTACCTATATCACTCCCATCTTGTGATGGCCATCAACCAAGGGAATAACAGTTACTGAATCAAATACTGAAGCCTTAAGAGCACGAGAGCTCTTCCACAATTCTCAAACAGAATAACTTTTCATTTTAACTGGCATACAAAGAAAGAACACAGGCCAACAGTTCATTTCCAACTCATTAGCTTTTCGAAGAATAATACAAAACATATACAAAGATAGAAAATCAACCTATGGTCAGAATGGATGTCCTGGTTCCATCAAAAATAAATACCATAATATTTTCTCTCTAATATCCCACTTCTATACCTCATGTTCTAAACATCAGTACTGGCTGTACTGTGATGGGACAGGGATGCTTCCAAATCGCTGTGGCGCTGCACCTAAAGCAGTTCTGAAACCTTGTGACAAAGGCATCCCTGCACCCATTCCCAGGTTCATCCCTATCCCCACCCCCGGCTGGGCTAGGTCCTGGTTGAGCATGCTGGTGTAGGGGGAGGCTCCGTAGCTGAGGCCCATGCCGTAAGGCCTTTGAGGCTGGGTGTTGGGGAGCACCACAGGGTGGACATGCCTCCCAGGGGTGTTGAAGGAGAACTCTGGCGGCGGGCTGCTGGGTTTAAACGGGGTGGAGGTGAGACAATTAATGTCCTCCGAGGGTTTGGGGGGAGGGGGGACGAAGCTAGACAGGCCCACGTAGTCAGAGGGTCTGAGTGTGCCGGCTGGGAGCGCCTCGGCCACGAGGGAAGGCCGGATCCAGTCATCCTTGAAAATCTGAACCGTCAGCGTGGACACGAGGGTGAAGAGGCGGTTGGTCACATGGGCCAGCACCATCTGCTCGTTGGCATCCCGGCGTATTCTGACGTGGACGGAGCCAGCCTGTACACAAATCCGGTGGAGGAGACAAGGAGTTAAAGAGACAGTCTTTGTTTACTCTACATCCCTCTAGTTCTCTACCTCCCTCCAGTTTGCTCCCTCCCTCCCTCCCTCCCTCCCTCCCTCCCTCCCTCCCTCCCTCCCTCCCTCCCTCCCTCCAGGTCACTCTATCCCTCCCTCCAGGTCACTCTATCCCTCCCTCCAGTTCGCTCTCTGCCTCCCTCCCTCCAGTTCGCTCTCTGCCTCCCTCCCTCCAGTTCGCTCTCTGCCTCCCTCCCTCCAGGTCGCTCTCTGCCTCCCTCCCTCCAGGTCGCTCTCTGCCTCCCTCCCTCCAGGTCGCTCTCTGCCTCCCTCCCTCCAGGTCGCTCTCTGCCTCCCTCCCTCCAGTTCGCTCTATCCCTCCCTCCCTCCAGGTCGCTCTCTGCCTCCCTCCCTCCAGGTCGCTCTCTGCCTCCCTCCCTCCAGGTCGCTCTCTGCCTCCCTCCCTCCAGGTCGCTCTCTGCCTCCCTCCCTCCAGGTCGCTCTCTGCCTCCCTCCCTCCAGGTCGCTCTCTGCCTCCCTCCCTCCAGGTCGCTCTATCCCTCCCTCCAGGTCGCACTATCCCTCCCTCCAGGTCGCTCTATCCCTCCCTCCAGGTCGCTCTATCCCTCCCTCCAGGTCGCTCTATCCCTCCCTCCATTCGCTCTCTGCCTCCCCCCTCCAGTTCGCTCTCTGCCTCCCCCCTCCAGTTCGCACTCTGCCTCCCCCCTCCAGTTCGCACTCTGCCTCCCCCCTCCAGTTCGCACTCTGCCTCCCCCCTCCAGTTCGCACTCTGCCTCCCCCCTCCAGTTCGCACTCTGCCTCCCCCCTCCAGTTCGCACTCTGCCTCCCACCTCCATTTCTCACTCTGCCTACCCCCCCCTGTTCGCACTCTGCCTCCCCCCCCCAGTTCGCACTCTGCCTCCCTCCCTCCAGTTCGCACTCTGCCTCCCTCCCTCCAGTTCGCACTCTGCCTCCCTCCCTCCCTCCCTCCAGTTCGCACTCTGCCTCCCTCCCTCCCTCCCTCCAGTTCGCACTCTGCCTGCCTCCCTCTCTCCAGTTCGCACTCTGCCTCCCTCTCTCCTGTTCGCACTCTGCCTCCCTCTCTCCTGTTCGCACTCTGCCTCCCTCTCTCCAGTTCGCACTCTGCCTCCCTCTCTCCAGTTCGCACTCTGCCTCCCTCCCTCCCTCCAGTTCGCACTCTGCCTCCCTCCCTCCCTCCAGTTCGCACTCTGCCTCCCTCCCTCCCTCCAGTTCGCACTCTGCCTCCCTCCCTCCCCCCAGTTCGCACTCTGCCTCCCTCCCTCCCTCCAGTTCGCACTCTGCCTCCCTCCCTCCCTCCAGTTCGCACTCTGCCTCCCTCCCTCCCTCCAGTTCGCACTCTGCCTCCCTCCCTCCAGTTCGCACTCTGCCTCCCTCCCTCCAGTTCGCACTCTGCCTCCCTCCCTCCAGTTTGCACTCTGCCTCCCTCCCTCCAGTTCGCACTCTGCCTCCCTCCCTCCAGTTCGCACTCTGCCTCCCTCCCTCCAGTTCGCACTCTGGACACCCTCCCTCCAGTTCGCACTCTGCCTCCCTCCCTCCAGTTCGCACTCTGCCTCCCTCCCTCCAGTTCGCACTCTGCCTGCCTCCCTCCAGTTCGCACTCTGCCTGCCTCCCTCCAGTTCGCACTCTGCCTGCCTCCCTCCAGTTCGTACTCTGCCTCTCTCCCTCCAGTTCCCCATCTCACTCGCTCTCTGCCTCCCTCACTCCACTTCCTTCCTTCCCTCCCTCTCTCCCTCCCTCCAGTTTGCTTCCTCCCACAAGTTCTCACTCCCCTCAGTTCGCTCCCTCCAGTTCTCTCTCTCCCTCCCTCCAGTTCTCTCGCTCCCTCCCTCCAGTTCTCTGCCTCGCTCCCTCCCTCCAGTTCTCTGCCTCGCTACATCGCTCCAGTTTGCCCCCTACCTCCAGTTCGCTCCATCCCTCCCCTCCCACCAGCTCTCGTTCGCTCCCTTGCTCCCTCCAGATCTCTCGCTCCCTCCCTCTAGTTTGCTGCCTCACTCCCTCCTTCCCCCAGTTCACTCCCTCCCTCCCGCCCCCTCTCCAGTTCGCTCCATCCCTCCCGTCTAGTTCCCTCCCTCCCACCAACCCCTCCAGTTCCCTCTCTCCATCCCTCCAGTTCGCTGCCTCCCTCCCTACAGTTCGCTGCCTCCCTCCCTACAGTTCGCTGCCTCCCTCCCTACAGTTCGCTGCCTCCCTCCCTACAGTTCGCTGCCTCCCTCCCTACAGTTCGCTGCCTCCCTCCCTACAGTTCGCTGCTTCCCTCCCTACAGTTCGCTGCCTCCTTCCCTACAGTTCGCTGCCTCCCTCTCTACAGTTCGCTGCCTCCCTCCCTACAGTTCTTTGCCTCCCTCCCTACAGTTCTCTGCCTCCCTCCCTACAGTTCTCTGCCTCCCTCCCTACAGTTCGCTGCCTCCCTCCCTACAGTTCGCTGCCTCCCTCCCTACAGTTCTTTGCCTCCCTCCCTACAGTTCTCTGCTTCCCTCCCTACAGTTCGCTGCCTCCCTCCCTACAGTTCTTTGCCTCCCTCCCTACAGTTCTCTGCTTCCCTCCCTACAGTTCGCTGCTTCCCTCCCTACAGTTCGCTGCCTCCCTCCCTACAGTTCGCTGCCTCCCTCCCTACAGTTCTTTGCCTCCCTCCCTACAGTTTTCTGCCTCCCTCCCTACAGTTCGCTGCCTCCTTCCCTACAGTTCTTTGCCTCCCTCCCTACAGTTCGCTGCCTCCCTCCCTACAGTTCGCTGCCTCCCTCCCTACAGTTCTCTGCCTCCCTCCCTACAGTTCGCTGCCTCCCTCCCTACAGTTCGCTGCCTCCCTCCCTACAGTTCGCTGCTTCCCTCCCTACAGTTCGCTGCCTCCCTCCCTACAGTTCTCTGCCTCCCTCCCTACAGTTCTCTGCCTCCCTCCCTACAGTTCGCTGCCTCCTTCCCTACAGTTCTTTGCCTCCCTCCCTACAGTTCTCTGCCTCCCTCCCTACAGTTCTTTGCCTCCCTCTCTACAGTTCTCTGCCTCCCTCCCTACAGTTCTCTTGCTCCCCCAGTTCTTTGCCTCGCTCCCTCCAGTTCCCCCGCTCACTCCCTCACTCCCCCCAATTCTCTGCCTCGCTCCCTCCATCCTTTCCTCCAGTACCCTCCCTCCAGTTCTCTGCCTCGCTCCATCCTTCCAGTTCACCCCCCCTCCAGTTTGCTCCATCCCTCCCGCCAAGGTCCCTCCCTCTCTCATCCTTCTAGTTTCCTCCCTCCCTCGAGTTGTCTCCCCCCTGCTCCCTCTAGTTCTCTCACTCCCTCCAGTTGTCTCTCCCTCTACTTCCCTCCCTCCCTCCCTTACCTCTAGTTGTCTCCCTCCCTCTAGTTCCCTCACTCCCTCCCTCTACTTCTCTCCCTCCCTCTACTTCTTTCCCTCCCTCCCTTTACTTCTCTCCCTCCCTCCCTTTACTTCTCTCCCTCCCTCCCTCTACTTCTCTCCCTCCCCCTCTCCCTCATCCCTCTCTAGTTTCCTCCCTCCCTCCACTGGCAATACCCTAGGGTATACAGTCTGGTGAGAACAGTGTGGCAACTGGGCACTGCAGCAACACCACTGGATAAACTTAGTCCACACAGCTCCCTCCCTCCCTCTAGTCATCTCGCTTCCTCCTAGTTCCCTCCTTCCATCCCTCCCGCCAGCCATCCCTCTAGTTCCCCCCCCCCCCCCTCGAATTCCCTCCTTCCCCCCCTCGAGTTCCATCCCACCCCCCTCAAGTTCCCTCCCACTCTACTGGCAGTACCCTAGGGTATACAGTCTGGCGAGAACAGTGTGTCAACTGGGCACAGCAGCAACACTACTGGATAAACTTAGTCCACACAGCAATTAGCACAGCCAAGAAGCTGGCCTTTTTATCTATATGACAGAAGTGATGCTGTTATTGCATAATGTTACCATTATATTACGCTGCTTTTAGGCAGAGTGCAAATATGTGTTATTTCATTGAATGAGATTTAACATCGCAGCAGACCAGACAGAATCAGTATTTAATTCCCTAATTCATTCTTACGTGAAGCAACATTTTTAGAGCCACAGACTGAATAATTCACATCTCAGGCGTTTCAATGAAACCAGAATGACTACATTTCTGTCTTTATGTGATATACCATCTGTCTCTATGCTATATACCATCTGTCTCTATGCTATTTACCATTTATGTCCTTATGCTATATACCCTGTATTGAAGTATGATGTCACTTCTGTCTTTTTGTGTGACTACTCAGTCTTTACAATTGAAATTAAATAACATGGCCTCCTGGAGGCAGGAGACGAGAGGCTCTGTGCTCAGAAATTTCCCCTCACCGACACAGGACTGTTTAATTAAACTGGCATCTGACCTTTGATATCCACAGCATGCTTCTTGGACACAAAGGAATACATGGGACTATGCTTGTGTAAGGCAATCTAGTACATGATCATATCACCCTAACCCTATCATTTAGAAATAAGCAATGCATTCCTGTCAGTCAAAAACAAGTTGGAGGCAGTTAAAAGTCTTAAATCAACAGAGAAATTGCAACGCATGAGAAACTTGTCCCCTTTTCATTTGAGTGAGCAAATCCTTGCCAATTGTTCGTAAACAACAAGGGGGCCACTAAACTAAATGATGAGGGTGAGTGGCGTTCTCTTTGTGTTCCTGGCATCTGGTGGGGGGAGCCGGCAGAGGAAACAGAGCGTGGTGCATAGCACTGGGAGTCTGCTGGGTACAATGAGGACAACAGTGACAAAACCATGATGACGTACCAGAGAGCCAAAGCCAACCGTCCAGAAGTGCTCGTTACGGACCTCCAGGACCCCCTCCAGAGTGGAGACCTGATGGGGGAGAACGTACAGTTTTACACATGTACAGTGGGATAGAGGCCATGAGGGCAGAGACTGACATCTTCCTATCAACGGTTGTAGGGACCAGTTGACCATGTAACCAGCCCCAGTCAACTGGCATGTTTTGGAAAAACTATAACTAGATCTATTCAGAAAATGGATGGGATCCCAACAATAGGATCCCAAAGGCGGTAGGGAATCATTGTAAGTTGTTGCACACTGTGAAATACACAACAAATATAAAATATAAAACAGAGACCAAAATTGGCTACAATGCATGTGGTACATGTAAAATGTTTTGCTGTCTTTAGGCAGTGAAACCAAATAGGACGGGCTTGACCTAAAGTAATAGAAAAGAGGTCAATGAGGACAACCCTCTGCAAACACATCACTGAGTGTCATGTGTAGGAGTAAAGATGAGAAGTCCCCATTGGCTACCCACTTTGCCTTCCACAACCATAGGGAAAACAGATTTAAAAAAAAAAGTAATTCCGTTGAGTAAAGCCTTAAAAAGGAGAGTTGAAAGAATAATGAAGTGTAAACCCCGGCACTGCATGATAAAAAGCTGAGGGACGGAGCTGGAGGAATGTAACCCCTCTGAAATTCATAGACAGAGCTATAGATGCAAGCACTGACCATCCATGATATCAAAGTCATAGTTTTAACCATGCTGAGGCTACATAGTGTTTATTTACATTTACTTTCTTTACAAACATTGGAGTAAAACAAGCAAATAACTTGGGTTCTGATTGGGTACGACAGTTGAACTAAGCTCATGAGGTTATATTCAAGAATCAAATAGGTACATATCATTCATTTATAAAAACAAAATGTTTAAATGGATGAAACAGCAGATTGCTCTTTTAATGAGGAAATAACCTGTTTTCTGTAAACTGTTTGATCACTGTGTAAATATCCCTGTATTATGTAAATAGTTTATATGTATTCCGTCTCACATGTCTTATTATTAACATGTATTTCATGTCTAGCTGTAGCATTATATGAACATTCCATTAACCTTGTTATATTGTTATGATTAGGATTACTTCACTAGGGTTGTCCTCATTTGACCTCCTATCCCGTTTCTAAGGGACAATCTTGGACTGGAAAAAAACCAAAGCATTCACCTTCCCCACACGTTTTGAAAAATACCTGAGGGATGGTGCTGAAGAAGTGTAACCACTCAGATTTGTAGACAGAGCGATATATGCAAGGACTGACCATCCTCATGATTAAAATGACAATTTGTTGTATTCCCACACATCTGTAAATGAAAGCAGATGTTACTCAACCCATATGAGTGTTCTAAGTCTTACCTCTCTGAGCAATTTGTCAAGCTGACCGATGACATGGGATGGAGTGGTCTAAAGAGGAGAGCACAACGCAAACAGATTTGAGTCACATCAAAACACAGCACAAAGTCCAATAAGTCAATTAGTTACTGAGTTAAATTCCATCAAAGAACATACTCTCTTACAACAAACAGTGCGAGCCAAACAGAATTTGGACCGAACATATCTCACAATCATTCCAAGAGATAAGTATTGAGTTACAGTATGGTTGTCTGATCCACGTCACGTCCTAAAGAGAATTCAACGATCCAGTCCAGTTTAGGCTGTGGACCTGGTTGGATAGCCTACCTGAAGGAGCACCTTCCCGCTGTACACGCTCATAGGATACATGGTGCCAAAGATCATGAGGCCAATGGCCACCGCAGAGGCCGTGTCCACAGCATTGTAATTACTGCAGTCAGAGAGTTATAAAGTTAGGAGCACATACAATATTTGCAGTGCCTTCAGAAAGTATTTATACTCCTTAATTTATTCCACATTTTGTTGTTTCTCACCCATCTACACACAATACCACTATAATGACAAATTAGAAACATATTTTTTGAAATTTGTTCAAATGTATTGAAAATGAAACACAGAAATATCTAATTTACACTATTCACACCTCTGAGTCAATACATGTTAGAATCACCTTTGGCAGTGATTACAGCTGTGAGTAAGAGCTTTGCACACCTGGATGTACAATATATGCATATTCTGTCAAATTGGTTGTTGATCATTGGTAGTCAGCCATTTTCATGTCTTGCCATAGATTTTCAAGATGATTTAAGTCAAAACTGTAGTTAGGCCACTCAGGAACATTCAATGTCGTCTTGGTAAGCAACTCCAGTATTTGGTCTTGTGTTTTAGGCTATTGTCCTGGTGAAAGGTGAATTTGTCTCCCAGTGTCTGTTAGAAAACAGACAGAACCAGGTTTTCCTCTAGGATTTTACCTGTGCTTAGCTCTATTCTGTTTCTTTGTTTCCTAAAAAAAGATGACAAGCATATCCATAACATGATGCAGCCACCACTATGCTTGAAAATATGAAGAGTGGTACTCAGTGATGTGTTGGCTTTACCCCAAACATAATACTTCATATTCAGGACATACATTTAATTTCTTTGCCACATTTTTTGCAGTTTTACTTTAGTGCCTTATTGCAAACAGGATGCATATTTTGGAATATTTTTATTCAATACAGACTTCCTTTTCACTGTCATTTTGGTTAGTTTTGTGGAGTAACTACAATGTTGTTGATCCATCCTCAGTTCTCTCATCACAGCCATTAAACTCTGTTTTATAGTCACCTTTGGCCTCATGGTGAAATCCCTGAGAAGTGTCCTTCCTCTCTGGCAACTGAGTTAGGAAGGATGCCTGTATCTTTGTAATCCAAACTATAATTAGTAACTACAACATGCTCGAAGGGATATTCAATGTCTGCGTTTTGATTTTTTTTTAGCCCATCTACCAATTGGTGGTCTTTTTTGAGAGGCATTTGAAAACTTCCCTGGTTGTTGTGGTGGAATCGGTGTTTGAAATTCACTGATTGACTGAGCGACCTTTCAGTTAATTGAATATGTGGGGTACAGAGATGAGGTAGTCATAAATTGTTAAACACTTAAACACAGACTGAGTCCATGCAACTTATTGTGACTTGTTAAGCACATTTTTACTGCTGAACTTATTTACAGTAGACTTGCCATAAAGTGGTTGACTCGAGACATTTCAGCTTTTCATTTTCATTTAATTTGTAAACATTTTTAAAAACACTGACATTAAGGGGTATTGTGTATAGGCCAGTGACACAAAATTTCAATCCATTTTAAAATTGAAGCTGTAGTAACATGACAAAATGTGGAGAAAGTCCAGGGGTGTGAATACTTTCTGAAGGCACTGCATGTCAGGAGTTTTCATGGAGGTTGATAACAGGATGAGGTCGCACACACAGCAGGCAGACAAAGGCTTTGTGAGAACACATTATTCAGAGTACACATTCTTCATCATACCCAGTCTCGATTTATAACTTCCGCCGAATCCACTAACGAATGTCATTACACTGTGTCGGAGGGGTGGACTTACTTGATCTCTATGAGCATGTAGGTGATGCTGAGTGAGAGAGCTCCGGCCACGTTGATTAAGACAAATGGATTAATTCGAGGCAGGAGGACACTGCTGAGGCCAGGGATAATCCCACACAAACTGAAAACATACAAAATAAGATTACTATACAAAGCCAGTCAACCCTTCAGTTTTGCTCCAAATGTATAAAAAGTGTCTAAACTGGTTAGAGTTACTTTGACAACACATATTACTAAAGGGTAACTGAAGAAATCACACAAACATTCCAGGACAGGAGCACCTGTAATATACATATCCATCTTAAAAGTGAAAACATTAATATTGCTGAGACTAAGTGATTGTAATGTTCCAAAAATGTGTTATATACATCCAGCACTCACATCCAGCACTCACATTTATCCAGTGTGACATCCAGCACTCACATTTATCCAGTGTGACATCCAGCACTCACATTTAGCCCAGTTTTCTATTTGAAGTGATGTACACAGGTTTTGGCAAAGCATTTTTTTTTTTAAATAAGTCCCGATTAGTTAAATACTGAGAAGATACATTTTTTATATATATTCTTGAGACTTGTCAATGTATTATTTTACAGACAGGTGGCTGCATTCGTTCTGTGTTTTTGGATCAGATATGACATTTTCTGTTTGGAATGTGCTGCACTGTGTTCATAAATTACACATTTCTGATCTAATTTAAATGTCTTGCTTTCATAATGCCATTGTCATATAAATGGGCATTAAACATTCATGTGTGTTGCTTTTCAGCATGCGACTGAAAGAAATACATTGCTCTCATTTCCCAATAAAAAACAACAACAAATCCCTATAGTGAATGGAACCCCCTCTTACAGCTGTTTTTAGATGAGACAGTGCGCATGGTTTACAGATCAGTCATGTGTGTTTATTCAGAAATGTTAATTCAGTGCATTAGGAGGTGTAGCCTGTCGGAGTAGGCGTGATTATATGATAGGAAGTGACGGCCTGCTCAGACAGAGGGGTGCTGTGTCTGAGACCATACAGCATACTCATCAGCATCAGTAGAGGGAAACAAGTTAATTCACATTTGGCCAGCGCGACGCCGAGCACTCCCATTTGGCCAGCGCGACGCCGAGCACTCCCATTTGGCCAGCGCGACGCCGAGCACTCCCATTTGGCCAGCGCGACGCCGAGCACTCCCATTTGGCCAGCGCGACGCCGAGCACTCCCATTTGGCCAGCGCGACGCCGAGCACTCCCATTTGGCCAGCGCGACGCCGAGCACTCCCATTTGGCCAGCGCGACGTCGAGCACTCCCATTTGGCCAGCGCGACGCCGAGCACTCCCATTTGGCCAGCAAGACGTCGAGCACTCCCATTTGGCCAGCGCGACGCCGAGCACCCCCATTTATCCCCGTTTTCTATTTGAAGCGATGTACACAGATTTTGGCATATCATTATTTGGAATAGATCATGATTAGATAAATACTGAGAAGATTAATTCTATATACTGTGTTTAAACTGCATCACTGTCCAACGTGAACCTCATAGAAGACATGCAAGGATACTAGTCCTCTGATGTCTAACAAGGACACAATAGGCATACTTTTTTAAAGAAAAAGCATTACCATAAAGAAGCTTGACCTCCGGTCACTCAATTTGAAGCCAACATTTTTTTTGGGGGGGGGGTGATGGGTGAGCTGGAAGCAGGATTTACAATCCCAATAATCTCTTTATCTCCCCGCTGCAATTATATAATTTGAGTATTTGGGAAACGGTCGTGTGATTCCCTGGCCGCCTGTCTGCACAGTCTGTGCGGCCGGCACTGCCTAGAGAGAGAGAGTAGGAAGGAAAGAGAGAGAGAGTAGGAGGGAGACAAAAGGAGAGAGAACACTGTGTGGATAGAGGGAGCTTTGTTCCAGAGTTTGTTTAATCCAACCCACTGGAGACAGAAATTGTGGGATTATGGTGAGACAAACAAACACTTGATATGATGTATGTTGACTATAAATACAGACTAAACGGAGTTGCCCAAATAATAGTACACCATGGACTAGCTCCAAGGGTTATATAATGTCTACCCACCAAACACCAGAAAGGCTAGTGTGGTCCACAGACATGCATGACACAATTATGGCAGATAATAAAACGATGAGTAAAAGTCATCCGGGAAATCCTGTTCACTGTGCCTTCTACTCAGATCAATCAGAACTTTACTCTGTTGTATATAATAGGTGCTGTTTCCCTAGGTAATCTGAAGTGGGTGGGATTCAGATGAGGCTGGTGGGAGGAGCTATAAGAGGACAGTCTCATTGTAAATGGCTGGAATGGGTGATTGATTCCATTCCAGCCACTATAATGAGCCCATCCTCCTATAGCTCCTCCATCAGCCTCCGCTGGTAGGATTGTATGTATATTTCTCTATTCAGGAGGAAATGTGTCAGAAAGCAACTTCATCATATTTGGGGTTTTATAAATCGATTGAGACTTCAGTCATGGCCAACTGCACAGTCACAGAATCAATCTTACTTAGGCCAAGTTGTGTTTCATAGAGTGCTACTGGTCTATTCTATGGGATCATGTATGTTTGTAAACATTCTCAGGTTATTATAGCCATGAGGGAAGCCCTGCATAAGAAAAGCTAAATATAGCCGGCCCTGCAATGAGGTAGCGGCTTGTTTCACCTGACCTTAAGCAGCTCATTCACATATCCCATTAGGAGGTTGGGGGAGGGGGGTGTTATTTTTCAAATGAGTCCTCCTACTCTAAACATGACTCAGCCTTTTGTGATTTTCCACTTCCTGAGTGGGCAGGTTCCATACCGGGGCACCAGCAGAGACTGTAAAGGTGCAAGATGATCTTAACATTGGACTGAAACAAAACCCACCAACATTCATTATTTAGACAAAACAAGTGAGGCGATTCATCATCCTGGAAGATAGTGTATGAGGGGTGGAGAGGAGTTTCACTGCACAGAGTCTCCAGAGGTGACGGCCAGGAGCAGGAACTGAAAGCATCCAGCAGGTCTTCACCTCAGGGCGAGGGCGCACAGCACAATATGGTGGAAGTGAAAGGGAAGATAAGAGTTTCACCTCTGACCGCTACAGGTAGGTTTGGCCTGAGGGGGTCATTTTAATCCATGGGAAATGACATGACACAAGCCCTTGCTTCTCATACCTTACAAACATCCCAAGCTCAATCAATTAAGCCAATACTTTTCCCTAACAAAGACACTCGGTAAAGTTTTGCTGAATATACTTCATTCCATGTCGTGTATATTTCATTTAGACTGCTATATTACACACACACTGTGGTGCATCCATCTCCTGAGGGATTCTTGGCAGGGAAACTGTCCACTTGTGGACTAAAGGGAAAAACAAGGAGGATCGAAACAGCAGGATGACTCACTGAAAGGGGATCTTACCTTCGACTTAGGTCTGCGACATGCTCCTGGAGCCAACTGGTGCTGGCAGCTGTTGGGGGGATGGGGGAGAGAGAAGACAGAGACAGACGACAGGGGTAAGAGTTAGACACAGGCGGAGAGCATCACTCTAGCAGCCCTTATCTGCAGTCTGTTCCCATACGTCTTTCGTTGCGGCGGTAACAGAAGCCTGAGTGCTATTTGAGCAGAGCGTGTCCTCTGAGCTGTCCACCCCACAGGATGGCTTACCCTCACAGATGACTGACCAGAGGAGGGCACAGATATTCTTTTAGAGCATCCCCACCGCCATCTGGGATGTTTAAACACAAATGGCTATAGAGCAAACCTCTCAGTCTATGTCACAGAAATGTAGACTAGTGGTTTAGGTAGATAAGTGAAAGAGACTAGAAACAAGCCTCAGTAGAAAATAACAACGCACAAGGCTACATCCAGTGATGGCCGAAACCAGCTTAACATAAATTGAGACAATATAATTTCCCCCTCCCACAAATACAATCTATACTCTAAAAGACAATTCAGGATGGAAAATATAGTTGTTTACACTACATGACCAAAAGTATGTGAAGATCTGCTCGTTGAACATCTCATTCCAAAATCGTGGGCATTAATATGGAGTTGGTCCCCCCTTTCCTGCTATAACAGCCTCCACTCTTCTGGGAAGGCTTTCCACTAGATGTTGGAACATTGCTGCGGGGGACTTGCTTCCATTCAGCAACAAGAGCATTAGAAAGGTCGGGCACTGATGTGGGGCGATTAGGCATGGCTCGCAGTCGGCTTTCCAAATCATCCCAAGGTATTTGATGGGGTTGAGGTCAGGGCTCTGTGCAGGCCAGTCAAGTTCTTCCACACCGACCTCGACAAACTATTTCTGTACGGACCTCGCTTTGTGCACGGGGGCATTGTCATACCCAAACTGTTGCCACAAAGTTGGAAGCACAGAATCGTCTAGAATGTCATTGTATGCTGTAGCATTAAGATTTCCATTCACAGGAACTAAGGGTCCTAGCCCGAACCATGAAAAACAGGCAAAGACTATTACTACCCCTCCACCAAACTTTATACTATGCATTGGGGCAGTTAGCGTTCTCCTTGCATCCGCCAAACTTTGATTTGTCCGTTGGACTACCAGATGGTGAAGCATGATTCATCACTCCAGAGAACGTGTTTCCACTGCTCCCGAGTTCAATGGTGGCGAGTTTTACACCACTCCAGCCAACAATAGGCATTACGCATGGTGATCTAGGCTTGTGTGCGGCTGCTCGGCCATGGAAACCCATTTCATAAAGCTCCAGACAAACAGTTATTGTGCTGACGTTGCTTCCAGTTTTTATGCGCAACACACTTCAGCGGTCCCGTTCTGTGAGCTTGTGTGGCCTATCACTTCGCGGCTGAGCCGTTGTTGCCCTGAGACGTTTCCACTTCAATAACAGCACTTACAGTTGACCGGGCAGCTCCAGAAGTACAGAAGTTTGCCAAACTGACTTGTTGGAAAGGTGGCATGCTATGACGGCGCCACGTTGAAAGTCACTGAGCTCTTCAGTACAGGCCATTTCTACTGCCAATGTTATGCTATGGAGACTGCATGGCGGTGTGCTCGATTTTATATACCTGTCAGCAATGAGTGTGGCTGAAAGAGCAGAGTACACTAATTTGAAGGCGTGTCCACTTACTTTTGGCCATGAAGTGTATGTCAACAACTGTTCTATGGATGTGCGCGTGTGTGTGTGTATATATATATATATATATGTGTATGTATGTGTGTGTGTGTGTGTGTGTGTGTGTGTGTGTGTGTGTGTGTGTGTGTGTGTGTGTGTTTGTTTGTGTATATGAATGGGAGGGTGAGGGATGGTGAATATGAATTTGTAGGAGGGTGGGTGAATAGGGTATATGGGTGTAAGTGTGCCGGAGGTACAGTAAGGAGGGTGGGCAAGGATGGGAGGTCGGGACAAGCTTAGGTTGGGTGGGCAAGGATGGGAGGTCGGGCCAAGCTTAGGTTGGGTGGGCAAGGATGGGAGGTCGGGACAAGCTTAGGTTAGGTGGGCAAGGATGGGAGGTCGGAACAAGCTTAGGTTGGGTGGGCAAGGATGGGAGGTGGGGACAAGCTTAGGTTGGGTGGGCAAGGATGGGAGGTCGGGACATGCTTAGGTTGGGTGGGCAAGGATGGGAGGGCTGGGACAAGCTTAGCTTGGCTGGGCAAGGATGGGAGGTCGGGACAATCTTAGCTTGGCTGGGCAAGGATGGGAGGTTGGGACAAGCTTAGGTTGGGTGGGCAAGGATGGGAGGTCGGGACAAGCTTAGCTTGGCTGGGCAAGGATGGGAGGTTGGGACAAGCTTAGCTTGGCTGGGCAAGGATGGGAGGTTGGGACAAGCTTAGCTTGGGTGGGCAAGGATGGGAGGTTGGGACACGCTGAGCTTGGCAAGGATGGGAGGTAGGGACATGCTTATTTGGGACAAGGGTGTGTTAGGACAAGCTTGGCTTGAGTTGGGTAAAGGGGGGAGAAAATAGGGAGGGGGAGGTGGAGAGGGATGGATTTGGCTTGGGAGAAAGGGAAGGAAGGATTAACAATACTACAATGTAATTGTATTTATTATTTTGACTTGCAAACCTGCTGTAAAATGAATAAGAGTTCTGGAAAGATTAAGAGAGGATGTCGAGTCATTACTATTCCTTGTTTCTCACTATAGCTAAGATTCAAGGGTGTTATTGGCGAGAGTGGAGAGGGGCTCTATCTGAGGGGTTGGGATGGGGTGACTGGGAGGGCATCACACACAACTCGTAGGTGTGTGTGGGGCCTCCACTCTTCTCACTTCAGTCTCTCGGTGGACTGACTCTCAAATCAAATCAAATTTTATTTGTCACACACACATGGTTAGCAGATGTTAATGCGAGTGTAGCGAAATGCTTGTGCTTCTAGTTCCGACAATGCAGTAATAACCAACAAGTAATCTAACTAACAATTCCAAAACTACTGTCTTATACACAAGTGTAAGGGGATAAAGAATATGTACATAAGGATATGAATGAGTGATGGTACAGAGCAGCATAGGCAAGATACAGTAGATGGTATCGAGTACAGTATATACATATGAGATGAGTATGTAAACAAAGTGGCATAGTTAAAGTGGCTAGTGATACATGTATTATATAAAGATGCAGTAGATGATATAGAGTACAGTATATAAGTATACATATGAGATGAATAATGTAGGGTATGTAAACATTATATTAGGTACATTTACATTACATTTACGTCATTTAGCAGACGCTCTTATCCAGAGCGACTTACAAGTTAATTTTTACCTTTATTTAACCAGGCAAGTCAGTTAAGAACACATTCTTATTTTCAATGACGGCCTGGGAACAGTGGGTTAACTGCCTGTTCAGGGGCAGAACGACAGATTTGTACCTTGTCGGCTCGGGGGTTTGAACTCACAACCTTCCGGTTACTAGTCCAACGCTCTAACCACTAGGCTACCCTGCCGCCCCAGGGTAGCCTAGTAGCATTGTTTAAAGTGGCTAGTGATATATTTTACATCATTTCCCATCAATTCCCATTATTAAAGTGGCTGGAGTTGAGTCAGTGTGTTGGCAGCAGCCACTCAATGTTAGTGGTGGCTGTTTAACAGTCTGATGGCCTTGAGATAGAAGCTGTTTTTCAGTCTCTCGGACCCAGCTTTGATGCACCTGTACTGACCTCGCCTTCTGGATGATAGCGGGGTGAACAGGCAGTGGCTCGGGTGGTTGTTGTCCTTGATGATCTTTATGGCCTTCCTGTAACATCGGGTGGTGTAGGTGTCCTGGAGGGCAGGTAGTTTGCCCCCGGTGATGCGTTGTGCAGACCTCACTACCCTCTGGAGAGCCTTACGGTTGTGGGCGGAGCAGTTGCCGTACCAGGCGGTGATACAGCCCGCCAGGATGCTCTCGATTGTGCATCTGTAGAAGTTTGTGAGTGCTTTTGGTGACAAGCCGAATTTCTTCAGCCTCCTGAGGTTGAAGAGGCGCTGCTGCGCCTTCTTCACGATGCTGTCTGTGTGGGTGGAGCAATTCAGTTTGTCTGTGATGTGTATGCCGAGGAACTTAAAACTTACTACCCTCTCCACTACTGTTCCATCGATGTGGATAGGGGGGTGTTCCCTCTGCTGTTTCCTGAAGTCCACAATCATCTCCTTAGTTTTGTTGACAGTGAGTGTGAGGTTATTTTCCTGACACCACACCCCGAGGGCCCTCACCTCCTCCCTGTAGGCCGTCTCGTCGTTGTTGGTAATCAAGCCTACCACTGTTGTGTCGTCCGCAAACTTGATGATTGAGTTGGAGGTGTGCGTGGCCACGCAGTCTTGGGTGAACAGGGAGTACAGAGAACGCACCCTTGTGGGGCCCCAGTGTTGAGGATCAGCGGGGTGGAGATGTTGTTGCCCACCCTCACCACCTGGGGGCGACCCGTCAGGAAGTCCAGTACCCAGTTGCACAGGGCGGGGTCAAGACCCAGGGTCTCGATCTTGATGACGAGCTTGGAGGGTACTATGGTGTTAAATGCCGAGCTGGAGTCGATGAACAGCATTCTCACATAGGTATTCCTCTTGTCCAGATGGGTTAGGGCAGTGTGCAGTGTGGTTGAGATTGCATCGTCTGTGGACCTATTTGGGCGGTAAGCAAATTGGAGTGGGTCTAGGGTGTCAGGTAGGGTGGAGGTGATATGGTCCTTGACTAGTCTCTCAAAGCACTTCATGATGATGGAAGTGAGTGCTACGGGGCGGTAGTTGTTTAGCTCAGTTACCTTAGCTGTCTTGGGAACAGGAACAATGGTGGCCCTCTTGAAGCATGTGGGAACAGCAGACTGGTATAGGGATTGATTGAATATGTCCGTAAACACACCAGCCAGCTGGTCTGCGCATGTTCTGAGGGCGCGGCTGGGGATGCCGTCTGGGCCTGCAGCCTTGCGAGGGTTAACACGTTTAAATGTTTTACTCACCTCGGCTGCAGTGAAGGAGAGTCCGCATGTTTTCGTTGCAGGCCGTGTCAGTGGCACTGTATTGTCCTCAAAGCGGGCAAAAAAGTTATTTAGTCTGCCTGGGAGCAAGACATCCTGGTCCGTGACTGGGCTGGATTTCTTTTTGTAGTCCGTGATTGACTGTAGACCCTGCCACATACCTCTTGTGTCTGAGCCGTTGAATTGAGATTCTACTTTGTCTCTATACTGACGCTTAGCTTGATTGATAGCCTTGCGGAGGGAATAGCTGCACTGTTTGTATTCAGACTCTCCCTAACTAGACCCCACCAACCACTAGAATTTAATTTAATTAATACAAACTGACCACAATACATAAGTGGCAGTCTTTCTCCAATCTACCTACAATGTCATAATCCACAGACGGTTGGTAAATGAGGAAAGGAGATGGAGCTTGAAAGCTCTAAAAAGGAAAAGTGCCTCAAAGTACCAAGAAGTACTTTACTTCGTTTTTTTGTATGTTTTCAGTTACGCGTTTACTCAGCCCACATGAACACACATTCTATGTAATGTATATTATAACTATGTATTCATAATGACTCTCCCAATTAATGGAATACCCATAGCCCTCATAAAATATTCTAGCAGGCATGACCTATTATGTTCTTCAATGATAGGCGGAAGCGACAAGGTTAACCCTGATTGTTACCGACTGCTAAATGACTACATTGATATTGTAGTCATTTAGAAGTCACTCTTATCCAGAGAGACTTACAGTTAGTGCATTCTTTTTAAGATAGCTAGGTGAGACAACCACATACCACAGGCATAGTAAGTACACTTTTAAGCAATAAAGTAGCTGTCAGCAAAGTCAAAACTAGAGGGGGTGGGGGGGGGGTTGTGGTGAGAAGGGGGATTATTTAACCCCCTAGAGTGTAATCCCCGTCTAAGCTTCTTTCAGAGCTCGAAGGAGTGGGTGGGGTGGTCAAGTGCAAGTGAGGAGGGGGATTATTTACTATTTGAAAAAGGTAGGTTTTCAGGTGTTTTCGGAAGATGGGCAGGGACACCGCTGTCCTAGTTTACGGAGGAAGTTGGTTCCATCATTGGGGTGCCAGGACAGTGAAGAGCTTGGACTGGGCTGACTGGGAGCTGCCCTCCCATAGGGGTGGGATGGCCAAAAGAGAACAGGAAGCAGAACAGTGTGCTTGGGTTGGGGTGTAGGGTTTGAGCATAGCCTGAAGGTAGGAAGGTTGTGCACTGGGGCCTCCCACTCCTTTTTCTATTCTGGTTAGAGCCAGTTTGCGCTGTTCTGTGAAGGGAGTAGTACACAGCGTTGTACGAGATCTTCAGTTTCTTGACAATTTCTCGCATGGAATAGCCTTCATTTCTCAGAACAAGAATAGACTGAAGAGTTTCAGTCCTTTGTTTCTGGCCATTTTGAGCCTGTAATCGAACTCACAAATGCTGATGCTCCAGATACTCAACTAGTATAAAGGCCAGTTTTATTGCTTCTTTAATCAGAACAGTTTTCAGCTGTGCTAACATAATTGAAAAAGGGTTTACTAACGATCAATTAGCCTTTGAAAATGATCAACTTGGATTAGCTAACACAACATGCCATTGGAACACAGGAGTGATGGTTGCTGATAATGGGCCTCTGTGCGCCTATGTAGATATTCCATTCCATTTTTAAATCAGCCGTTTCCAGCTACAATAGTCATTTACAGCGTTAACAATGTCTCCACTGTATTTCTGATCAATTTTCTGTTATTTTAATGGACAAAACAGTTGCATTTCTTTCAAAAACAAGGACATTTCTAAGTGACCCGAAACTTTTGTGTGGCTGATGTGGTTGATAGCCCATGGGCTTATATGATAACCACACCACAAAAATAATAAAAACATTCAATTTAACTAGGCAAGTCAGTTAAGAACAAATTCTTATTTACAATGACGGCCTACCCCGGACAAACCTGGACGACGCTGGGCCAATTGTGCGCCGCCCTATGGGACTCCAAATCACGGCCGGATGTGATACAGCCTGGAATTGAACCAGGGACTGTAGTGACACAAGAAATGGCTTTCTTCTTGCCACTCTTCCATAAAGGCCAGATTTGTGCAATATACGACTGATTGTTGTCCTATGGACAGAGTCTCCCACCTCAGCTGTAGATCTCTGCAGTTCATCCAGAGTGATCATGGGCCTCTTGGCTGCATCTCTGATCAGTCTTCTCCTTGTATGAGCTGAAAGTTTAGAGGGACGGCCAGGTCTTGGTAGATTTGCAGTGGTCTGATACTCCTGCCATTTCAATATTATCGCTTGCACAGTGCTCCTTGGGATGTTTAAAGCTCGGGAAATCTTTTTGTATTCAAATCCGGCTTTAAACTTCTTCACAACAGTATCTTGGACTTGCCTGGTGTGTTCCTTGTTCTTCATGATGCTCTCTGCGCTTTTAACGGACCTCTGAGACTATCACAGTGCAGGTGCATTTATACGGAGACTTGATTACACACAGGTGGATTGTATTTATCATCTTTAGTCATTTAGGTCAACATTGGATCATTCAGAAATCCTCACTGAACTTCTGGAGAGAGTTTGCTGCACTGAAAGTAAAGGGGCTGAATAATTTTGCACGCCCAATTTTTCAGTTTTTGATTTGTTAAAAAAGTTTGAAATATCCAATAAATGTCATTCCACTTCATGATTGTGTCCCACTTGTTGTTGATTCTTCACAAAAAAATACAGTTTTATATCTTTATGTTTGAAGCCTGAAATGTGGCAAAAGGTCGCAAAGTTCAAGGGGGACGAATACTTTCGCAAGGCACTGTATAGAAATGGATTTCAGAATTGAGCTGGAAGAATCCATTGAAGGGTTTATACAAAATTAGTATTTGTAGATGAAAGTACATGATATTGAGTTTCTTAAACAAAGGTGCAGTTAGAGCCAGTTAATTAGAGGCGGCAGCTAGTCTTGCAAATGTATTTTTTTTTGTATGATGAGCAATTTGTGTAGGTAGGAGGCCTATGTACTATCACGACTATCTCCTGTTCAGATCTGAAGGATCAGGTTAAAAAGTGGGCCCGCTTTATAGCGCCCAATCTCTCCCGCAGAGGGGAAGAGGGGTGAAGCTGGCCGTTTTATGACGGCTAGAAATTCCTTGCAGAAACTCTCTGCCTGGACATGCAGTATTGAGAGAGGATTTACTCTGTAGAACAATGACATTCTTTCCACCAAAACTCGAACATCAAAAGGTTGAATAATGAAACAATATTTCTGAAATCCATGCGGTTGGAGTGGTGCGTGAGTACTCGAAGAACAATTATGTGAGATCAGCTGTGCTTGGGGATCTCATGAAGTACACTATAACAACATAACGATCTCTGAATGTATACATTTCCCAGTTGTCAGGTTCATATCCAAATGTGGGGAAACATATATGATTAAATATTAAACTATTTGTGAGAAGATGTAATCTGATGTTCGCCTTCTAAATGAGAGAATTGTTTTTCATACAAAGTCTTAACCAAGTCAGTGGCGATGCCTATGTGAGCACAGACATTACACCGGCGTCATGGAACTCCCCCTTTTTCCAGAGTGTATAAAACCCATTTCTGACTAAATTTACAATAGGCCAACGAGACCAACAGCATGAGCTGAGAGGGACGCAATGGCTAGAACTCTGAAACTTTCGACACAGAAGAAGAAAATCTCTACAAAGACCAGAGGACGTAACGACGCAGTCCAAACGTCACGAATGGTTAAGAAATCTACAAAACTAAAGACTACACATTCACAGTCTGCAGCTGTATATGTAAAATAGTCTAGGAACCTCGACCGAAGACGAGAGGAAGACGAGAGGAGAACATTTCGCTATCGAACGACCATTGCATTATGTCCACTAGGGACTTCTCATTGCATTATGTAGAACTCAATGCATAACCTATCCTGTGTGTGTGTTTATGTAATTTTGTGTGATTATTTGGTTCGTAAATTAATAATTAAACCAATTCATATATCGCCGATTCATCATTTATGCTAGGGTTCATGCAGATAGCCAAGAGTTTGCGACATTCAGAATGCCTGATGAGGTAATAATATATTAATAAGTGACTGTAATCGATAAGGTATGAAAGTACCTGAAGAGAGTTAAATTCGGGAAATAGTAACTCACATTTTCCAGTAGTGCACCAACTTCCTAGTTAATTAATGTTTACATTATTAGTTTAATCACGTAATAATTACACAGAGAATTGATTTGATAATAAAACAGTCTTCACTTTAATGATAGTCCAAAGACACAACATTACTGACCCAGACAATGTTACAGTAAATGAGACATGAGTAAATTAAGCTATAGAGTTAGGAAGCAAGCCTGATAAACCAAATCACCAATCTTTCTGATTATACCAACAGATTTCATCACTTTGCTGCAGACAAATTGAATATGATCTTTCCAGGATACCGTTTCATCAATTAAAACTGAGGAATCTAGTGGATGGGACTTGTTCCATTTCATTCCCACCAATTGGCTCTTCATTTTACAATATTTCTTATTCGTACCAATTAATACAATAAAGTATAATTTCTATTTACATTTTAAGATAAACAAATGATCTGTGACCGACCGGCTCCATCTTACGTAAAAAATAATAATAATTAAATGTTTTTTTTATTTATTTTTTACAATAATTGTACAATAATTAAAATTGATTAAATGTTTTTCTCCTCATCGTCACATAATACCCCATAATGACAAAGCAAAAACAGGCTTTTAGAAATTTTTGCTATAAAAAACCCTGAAATATTACATTTACGTAAGTACTGTAATTCAGACCCTTTACTCAGTACTTTGTTGAAGCACCTTTGGCAGTGATTACAGACTCGAGTCTTCTTGGGTATGTTGCTACAAGCATGGCACAGCTGTATTTGGGGAGCTTTTCCCATTCTTCTCTGCAGATCCTCTCAAGCTCTGTCAGGTTGGATGGGTGTCCGAGTGACCACCCAATTGCTCAGTTCGGCCGGGCGGCCAGCTCTACGAAGAGTCTTGGCGGTTCCAAACTGCTTCCATTTAAGAATGAGGGAGGCACTGTGTTCTTGGGGACATTCAATGCTACAGAATGTTTTTGGTACCCTTCCCCAGATCTATGCCTCGACACAATCCTGTCTCTGAGCTCTACGGACAATTCCTTCCACCTTATGGCTTGATTTTTGCTCTGACATACACTGTCAACTGTGGGACCTTATATAGACAGGTGTGCGCCTTTCCAAATCATGTCCAATCAATTTAATTTACCACAAGTGGACTCCAAGTTGTAGAAACATCTCAAGGACGATCAATGGAAACAGGATGCACCTGAGCTCAATTTCGAGTGACATAGCAAAGGGTCTGAATACTTACGTAAATTAGGTATTTCTGTTTTTTATTTGTAATACATTTCAAAACATTTCTAAAAAACTGTTTTTGCTTTGTCGTTATGGGGTGTTGTGTGTAGATTGCTGAGTTTTTTGTTGTTGTACTTTTCCTTTTAATTATAAGATTAAGGCTGTAATGTAACAAAATGTGGAAAAAGTCAAGGGGTATGAAAACTTTCTGAAGGCACTGTATATCATACACTACAGTTGAGGAACAATTGGAAAGTATATCTGCTTTCAAAGTTGATTAACATGTCACCCCACTTTTGAGAAAATGGCCCTTGAATGATTTAGTACACCGACTGGAGAGCTCTTTGCCGACACCCATTCAGCATCGTTCAAACCCTCTTAAGCCTTCGCCCCACCCATCTCTTTAAGGATTCAGATGAGGCCATGTGCTGAACAGACCGAGTACGGCAGTGTACTCAACCAAAGATTAAGACTAAAGGCTGGTTTATACTACGTCTATCTACATGTCTGTAGACAGTTGTCACAGTGACATCACTAATATTCCATTGTTGTCCGACATTCAAACTTGTCGTTATGAAAAAAAGCATAAACACAAAAACAACTATCAGCCTGATCGTCCAAAATAGCCTAACTGGTGTATTTTAACACCAATAAACCCATGCATTTAAAAATGAATGTAGTATACAGTGGGGCAAAAAAGTATTTAGTCAGCCACCAATTGAGCAAGTTCTCCCACTTAAAAAGATGAGAGAGGCCTGTAATTTTAATTATAGGTACACTTCAACTATGACAGGCAAAATGAGAAAGAAAATCCAGAAAATCACATTGTAGGATTTGTAATGAATCTATTTGCAAATTATGGTGGAAAATAAGTATTTGGTCACCTAGAAACAAGCAAGATTTCTGGCTCTCACAGACCTGTAACAACTTCTTTAAGAGGCTCCCCTGTCCTCCACTCGTTACCTGTATTAATGGCACCTGTTTGAACTTGTTATCAGTATAAAAAAGACACCTGTCCACAACCTCAAACAGTCACACTTCAAACTCCACTATGGCCAAGACCAAAGAGCTGTCAAAGGACACCAGAAACAAGATTGTAGACCTGCACCAGGCTGGGAAGACTGAATCTGCAATAGGTAAGCAGCTTGGTTTGAAGAAATCAACTGTGGGAGCAATTATTAGGAAATGGAAGACATACAAGACCACTGATAATCTCCCTCAATCTGGGGCTCCACGCAAGATCTCACCCGATGGGGTCAAAATGATCACAAGAACGGTGAGCAAAAATCCCAGAACCACACGGGGGGACCTAGTAAATGACCTGCAGAGAGCTGGGACCAAAGTAACAAAGCCTACCATCAGTAACACACTACGCCGCCAGGGACTCAAATCCTGCAGTGCCAGACGTGTCCCCTGCTTAAGCCAGTACATGTCCAGGCCCGTCAGAAGTTTGCTAGAGAGCATTGGATGATCCAGAAGAAGATTGGGAGAATGTCATATGGTCAGATGAAACCAAAATATAACTTTTTGGTAAAAACTCTACTCGTCGTGTTTGGAGGACAAAGAATGCGGAGTTGCATCCAAAGAACACAATACCTACTGTGAAGCATGGGGGTGGAAACATCATGCTTTGGGGCTGTTTTCTGAAAAGGGACCAGGACTACTGAGCCGTGTAAAGGAAAGAATGAATGGGGCCATGTATCGTGAGATTTTGAGTGAAAACCTCCATCAGCAAGGGCATTGAAGATGAAACGTGGCTGGATCTTTCAGCATGACAATGATCCCAAACACACCACCCGGGCAACAAAGGAGTGGCTTCGTAATAAGCATTTCATGGTCCTGGAGTGGCCTAGCCAGTCTCCAGATCTCAACCCCATAGAAAATCTTTGGAGGGTGTTGAAAGCCTGTGTTGCCCAGCAACAGCCCCAACACGTCACTGCTCTAGAGGAGATTTGCATGGAGGAATGGGCCAAAATACCAGCAACAGTGTGTGAAAACCTTGTGAAGACTTAGAGAAAACATTTGACCTCTGTCATTGCCAACAAAGGGTATATAACAAAGTATTGAGATAAGCTTTTGTTATTGACCAAATACTTATTTTCCACCACAATTTGCAAATAAATTAATAAAAAATCCTACAATGTGATTTTCTGGATTTTTTTTTCATTTTGTCTGTTATAGTTGAAGTGTACCTATGATGAAAATTACAGGCCTCTCAAGTGGGAGAACTTGCACAATTGGTGGCTGACTAAATACTTTTTTGCCCCACTTTGTCACATGCACAGGATACAGAAGGTGTAAACGGTACAGGTAGCTAGCTAAACAACCAACCATAATCCCAACCCATAACATCACTACCATGCATGAATCTGCAGGTAGCTAAAGCTAACCAACTAGGTTCAATGTTAGCTAGCTAACAGACTAACAATGCAAAAGGATTTCTGAGATACAAATAATATTATTACACAGATCATAAACGTAATGTAACGTTAGCTAGCAAGCCAGGCAGTTAACGTTAGTTAGCTAACTAACAGTCTGTTTTAACATGCAATGAAAATTAGAAACATAATATCTGAAAATGAAGCTAGCTCGACTCTCTTAACTGTATACATGGCTGAACGCTTCTCCCTCTCTGTCAAGGATGCCATAGTTGCCCTTAGTTTGAAAATGCAATCCAGAGATGTGTTTTATACAACAGCCTTCTTTGTGTTCTCTTTTTGACTCCCTCCACATATTTGCAATCAAATGCCAGAATTTTCTCCTTGGGTTTCATACCCTGCTTCCACTGGGCATTCCAGTGATTTCAAAACTAGGTCAACTTCTTTGGTGACAACACTGTTGATCACCGTTTCAGAAGAGTCTACAATGTCTGATTCAATGATTTTATTTGAACCTAAATCAGTGATTTCCTCATTGTCTGATTCATTTTCAGAGTCAGAATGGCACGAACATCCAGCAATAGCAACACTTTTGAAGTTTGTGATATCTTTCAAAAAAGCTGCATTAGAAAGGATTACCTACACATACTGAGCAGCTCAGGTTAAAACATATGAATGCTACATGGCAGACCAATCCGAATTCATCCCTCAGCATGTCCAGCACAGCCATTATCTCTGCCAATAATGGTTAGCTGGAAGGTTCCTGTCTTTCTCCGCAGCTAAACCAACTAGGTTCGTAATTTAACAATTATATTCGTATTTAAGGATGGCAAACATACACAAGCAAGACAGACTTTATCACACATGCATCAGTACGATTAACAGAGCGAAAGCAGAGAACTGACTGCACTTTACTAAACGAGCGGGAGATCACCAACTCACAAGTTGGTGCTGTGGGTACAAGCAGTATGCATGCGGGGGCAGTAAGTCAGAATACAGGTCAAAGATGCTTGGGACACTTCACCCTTACCCTCCTCAAAAACAATGACATTTCTTGAAACATTGACAAATTGTTAAGTCTACCAAATGTAGTGTACTGTGTTCGTAATAGTTTTGGGGACAGAAAACTGAGTTGGAATGTCGACTCAGTTGTCATCCTACTCCATCTTCTAGCTCTGCCTGTATTGGACCTCCTCTCCTCACTATATCCGCTGTTGACTGAACATTCCAACCGAATTAAAGAGATGACCCGATGTGACATGTCGGAGTTTCACCTTCCGTCTGATCTAAAGGTGCACACTAATATGACAATCATCAGTCATTGTGTACTACATCACTGTTACTCAACACAACCTGCTAAGATCAAAAACACAAGAACTCCTCCTTCAAAACCGAGAAGAGGATTGGTGGAGGCACAAGCAGAGCCATTCAGAGGTCTCCTCTGTGGCACGTGACTGGGTGACAGACAAGGCCGACTGAGAAGACTGCTCATTCGTCCATGATCTAAGCACATCTCGTGTCGTAATGGTCCTCGAGCAGATTAAGTCATTCTAAGGCAGGGCAAAGGAGGACAGCAAGACAGCCGTAGGGTTCCTAACCAAGCATACTGCTCCACTAAAGACCTTAATTACATAAGATAGCAAAGCCATTTAGCCTTCCTAAGAGGCCATGGACCAAATACACCCCATCTGCACTGATCAAAAACATTGGGCAAACCGGAGCGGACATTAATACATAAAAGGCCATAGACGAAGGGGACAGTGTCAACATTTTGCTTGTGTGTTGTAAACATTGGGCTCAAAACAAACAAAGACAGAAAGCTCAGCTTTCTACGCTGCCCTCTACTAGGTAGAGTGCTGACTGTGCAATCTCCATGGGTTGTGTTTTCCTCTCGTCTCCCTCCATTCATTAATTTACTCCAGCTCTCTTCTATGGCCATTCTCATCTCTTTCGCTCACCTTACTGCTTACCTACATTTACATTTACATTTAAGTCATTTAGCAGACGCTCTTATCCAGAGCGACTTACAAATTGGTGAATTCACCTTCTGACATCCAGTGGAACAGCCACTTTACAATAGTGCATCTAAATCATTTAAGGGGGGTGAGAAGGATTACTTTATCCTATCCTAGGTATTCCATGAAGAGGTGGGGTTTCAGGTGTCTCCGGAAGGTGGTGATTGACTCCGCTGTCCTGGCGTCGTACCTCCCATCGGTCCTCGCTCTCTTGCAAACTTAGTTTTTTCTCAGAATACTGGTTGTATTGTGAGCTAGAGTAGAGACTGTGCTAATGACGTGCAAAGGGCTGTGTGTGTACACTATGAAAAGTCTCATTGGATTTCTGTGAGACTGTTGTAGGGGTCAACTAGTATAGGGGCTGGATTGTCCCAGAGTCCATAACTGTGTCAATGACGATTTACAAACTAACAGTGAGAGATGACAGCTTGGGCCCTGCTTAGTGAATCACTGCAGCCACAGACAGGCATCGTGCAGCGCCAGCTCCCCAGCTGGCAGCTCAGGTTAATAGCAGCCAGAATGCAACAGACAACCACGTACAGCAGGACAAGGCACAGTAGGGCGGCACCATGGCTACTAGGACTGCCATGTATCACAGACAGAATTGATTATCAATGACTGTGTGGAATCCATTACTGACAAACACAGTTGAAAACAAGACCTAATACTATCCCAGAATGAACTACAAAAATGTTGCTTTATAAATTACATACTGTGATATCGGCAACCTCTTTTTCCATACAGTAAGTTATTAAAGACAGTTCATTATAACCTCCGATATACTAGGCAGTGAGGACAGTCAGAGTTGACCTACCTTCTGAGACGTAGACAAAGGGCTTGTTCTTCACAGAGAGAAGAGTTAGCAGGTTGAAGAACAGAGCTACAAAGGTCCCCACCAACAGACGACCCCTACACACACACACACACACACACACACACACACACACACACACACACACACACACACACACACACACACACACACACACACGTACCATTATCAGTACAAAATAGGCACACACTTGTAACACATTGATGTCAAACATAGCACACACTCTCCATGGCTTGTACAGTTGTCGCCATTGCCGTTCACTACACAAGTATTAGGCTAATTACTGTGCACACAATCAAGTTAAGAGTAATATTATTGCTAAAATTAAGTTGGAATACATGACACGTTCACAATGAAGTTAAAGAAGAAGTGAATTGTGATGGAAAACAAACACGTGTAAAAGTGTCCAAAACACAAACATCAAAACAACCAAATAGAGACAATTCATTTTTTTTTAATATCCAAAAACAAATCAACTGAGGCAGATTTTAATGCTGAGGGAAGTCAGTGGGTGCTGCATTGTAAATGGATGTTCTACACTAGATTAAATGTGGTACCTGGAACATGTGACGTCTTGCCTGGCTAACACCTGCTGCCCAGCAGTGAAAATAATACTTGTGGTTTTAGTGATAGTGCACTCCAATGCTCCACTGCTTTGAAATGTAATCTCGTCAACGGAGACAGGTTTAAGTCGGTCTTGTTTTCATCAAACTACTAATCTTTGTTTCATAATGGTGATCCAGACTGTGGCGAGTGATGGCAACATAATTAGCTGAAAATCACATTGTTTAGAGGGACGAGAGCGACAGTAGGCTAGCACTGTCTGGACCTGCCTGTGATGTTTGTTTGGGCTGCTGTTCTCCCTGGAGTGTGTGTGTGGGCAAGCGTGTTTGGACCGGGGCCTACTTACGTGTGCACCTCAGGCTGCTCCACGAATCTCTCCACACTGACAAAATAACAGAAGGGAAGAAAAACAGTGTCACATAGAAACATGGGACAATATGGGACAAGTTAATAAACAAGAAAGATACCACGTGACCTGACAAGGAAACCCTCTGTTGGGCTGTTATAGTACAAGGGCACTTCATATACCAGGAAACTCTATTGGGCTGCTGTTCTAGTCATACTCGCATTCGTAGTCGTATCCATTTTATCATAGTTGATACTCGAAATCGGATCTACTCGTGATCGGATTCCGGAAGTGAGCTTTAAATGCCAGTAAAGCGTATACCTCAAGCGCGCATTGCTTCGCTATCACTCAGAGCTCATCGTTATGTTCCTTAACTCTTCCACACACATTGTTCAAAGGCAATCGACCCTGACAGATGAAAATGCACATGATTTATTTAGTCCTATTCAATTATCAACAAAATAAGCTAATAAATAGCATAATGCATGGCTGGCTACTGCAGCCTGTATTTATTACAGACACAGATTTACAGTGCCTTCAGAAAGTATTCACACCCCTTGAATTTTATCACATTTTGTTGGTTTACAACCTGAATGGATTAAATAGAGATGTTGTGACACACAATGCCCCATAATATCAAAGTGGAATTATGTTTGATATTTTTTACAAATTAATTCAAATTTAAAAGTTGAAATGTCTTGAGTCAACTACTCAACCTCTTTGTTATGACAAGCCTAAATAAGTTCAGGAGTAGAAATTTGCTTAACAAGTCACATAATTAGTTGCATGGACTCCCTCTGTTTGAAATAGTGTTTAACATTATTTTTGAATGACTCTCTCATCTCGGTACCCCACACATACAATTATTTGTAAGGTCCCTCAGCCGAGCAGTGAATTTCAAACACAGATTCAACCACAAAGACCAGGGAGGTTTTCCAATGCCTCACAAAGAAGAGTGCTTATTGGTAGATATGTAAAACAACTCAAAAAGCAGACATTGAATATCCCTTCGAGCATGTTGAAGTTATTAATTACACATTGGATGGTGTATCAATACACCCAGTCACTACAAAGATACAGGCGTCCTTTCTAACTCAGTTGCCAGAGAGGAAGAAAACTGCTCAGGGATTTCACCTGGAGGCCAATGGTGTCTTTAAAACAGATACATTCTCAGTTTTCACAGCCATTAAACTATGCATCAGCCTAATTGACAGAGTGAAAAGAAGGAAGCCTGTACAGAATTTAAAAAATCCAAAACATGCATCCTGTTTGCAACAAGGCACTAAAGAAATTCTGCAAAAAATGAGGCAAAGCAATTAGCCCCTTATATTCAGGACAAAACGTTATGTTTGGGGCAAATCCAATAGAACACATTAATGAGTACCACTCTCCAAATTTTCAAGCATAGTGGTGGCTGCATCATGTTATGGGCATGCTTGTAATCGTTAAGGACTGGGGAGTTTTTCAGGATAAAAAAAAATAAATGGAATGGAGCTATGCATAGGCAAATTCCTAGAGCATAACCTGGTTCAGTCGGCTTTTCATCAGACACTGGGAGATTAATTCACCTTTCAGCAAGACAATAACCAAGGTCAAATATACACTGGAGTTGCTTACCAAGAATGTGAATGTTCCTGAGTGACGAGTTACAGTTTTGACTTAAATCGAAGGCAAGACGTGAAAACGGATGTGTAGCAAAGTTGCACAATTTTTCTAATAACATGTTTTCACTTTGTCATTATGGGGTATTGTGTGTAGATGGGTGAAAAAAAAGATATGATTTTCTAATGATCTGTTGCTCTGTAAACATGCCTAAGGTGAGAATAAATATAATAGCATGCAAGCATGGGCTTGGATCATGACACAACGACAGACGTCAACAATGGAATAATTATTTGGACAGACAAAGTAGGCCTACTTAACAACGCCAAGCAGACAGACAAAAACCACCATATGGCCTCAGGAAAGTGGATGGGAAATAACTACATTGAACTACTATGTCCAACTATGGATTCTGATTCAAACACAATGTTTGGAGAAGGGGAGACTTGTGACCCTGAGACGAGTGACTGAGTGAGTGAAACAGAGGCGTGCTCTGTCTGGAGAAATTAGTGCAGAAGGAGAGCGGCTTGCTTCATTCCAAATCATCGTAGCAGGCCTCAACCAATATCCTGCACATTTCTTTACAGACGGAGAAACTAGCCGATAGTTGTTTAACCACATAGCGCTTCACACTGAGTGAAAGAGAGATGAGTGCTGGTAGCTGGAAATACTTTTTTTCAGATCCCGGAAAATGAGAAAATATACTTGTGTCATAATCGAATTTGGAAAATCCTCCATATCCATTACGATACTCGTTTTGTCCGAGTACTTGGCACACCCCTAGAATAAGGGCACTTCCTATACCAGGGAAAACACATGGCGCTAGTAATAATGAGGGGAGTCCGCGCTGAGATGCTAAGGCGGAGTGATATAATAAAAGAGACGGCCAGGACACGCTGGGAGCTACATGGCCGATTAAGTGTGATAGTAACACTAGAACCGATCACTGAGACAACAGCCATAGTAACACTAGAACCGATCACTGAGACAACAGCCATAGTAACACTAGAACCGATCACTGGGACAACAGCCATCAGAAACGCGCCACTAAAGGCTATTTACAGAAGTGGTTTTGCATATGTCTCCAGGATAGATTTGTCCTTTAGGTGGATGATCAAAACCTTTGTCCAGTATTCATGGCAACATTAAGGGAAGAAGGTATGGAGCCAGCCTAGATTTACCATACACTTACCACAAATCAACCTGGACTCGGGTAGATGTAACATAGTACATTTAAATCTGAGATACTCCAATTAGTATGATATGTTCCGTTTTGAATGGCATGTATTAATTTGTGGATGGATGTCCATCACCCATTTTGTATGATGGATTATGAATTGCAATTCGGACAATATGCTACAAATTG
This sequence comes from Oncorhynchus masou masou, assembly GCF_036934945.1. Lineage (NCBI taxonomy): Eukaryota > Metazoa > Chordata > Actinopteri > Salmoniformes > Salmonidae > Oncorhynchus > Oncorhynchus masou. Next base: position 59,224,074 of record NC_088234.1, read on the forward strand.
CAATTCGTGCAATATATTACGAATCTGCAAAACATATGATATGTCACAAATTCCTATTTGTAGTGGCTAACACTAGCTAAGTGGCTAACTTTAGCTAGGCTAGGGCTTTAGGTTAGGAGTTGGGTTAAAAGGATTAAGGTTATCAAGCATGCTAAGTAGTTGCAAAGTAGCTAAAAAGTAGAAAGTTGTTGCAAAATTGCTAAACTGCAAAAGTTGTCCATGGTGTGATTAGAACATGCAACCTTTGTGTTGCTAAACGTTGGTGTTACAATACTACCCATCCACCCTGACCAACCACCATACTTTCGTTTTTGCAGCCTAAGGTCGATGTCCGCGTCCCCACAAAATCTAATTTGCAAAATTACAAAAATTTCCAATAAAGATATGTCTGTTTCAGCGAGAGATCAGTTTCTTTTTTGCATTGGATGCATCCACAGATGTCACACTTTCTCATCTGCAGTGAAAGATGACAGTGCTAAAGGGGTGTTTGTCACACCATGAGACAACGAAAAAAGTTCTCACAAAATTGTCTGTACGCTTTGGCGATTTGGCCTACAAACTATTATGACCCCTCTGTGGAAAGATGAATCTCATATGTTGGTTGTTTTGCTCTAAGACGCACACAGGCCTCACAAGACTCGTCTGAAGGTACCCAAGTACCATTTGAAAAAAATAATGGATGTACAGTCTTGGCCAAATGTTTTGAGAATGACACAAATATTAATTTTCAAAGTCTGCTGCCTCAGTTTGTATGATGGCAATTTGCATATACTCCAGAATGTTATGAAGAGTGATCAGATGAATTGCAATTAATTGCAAAGTCCCTCTTTGCCATGCAAATGAACTGAATCCCCCAAAAACATTTCCACTGAATTTCAGCCCAGCCACAAAAGGACTAGCTGACATTCTCTCATTAACACAGGTGTGAATGTTGACGAGGAAAAGGCTGGAGATCACTCTGTCATGCTGAATGAGTTCGAATAACAGACTGGAAGCCTCAAAATGAGAGTGGTGCTTAGAATCATTCTTCTTCCTCTGCCATCCATGGTTACCTGCAAGGAAACACGTGCCATCATCATTACTTTGCACAAAAAGGGCTTCACAGGCAAGAATATTGCTGCCAGTAAGATTGCACCTAAATCAACCATTTATCAGATCACCAAGAACTTCAAGGAGAGAGGTTCAATTGTTGTGAAGAAGGGTTCAGGGCGCCCAAGAAAGTCCAGCAAGCGCCAGCACCGTCTCCTAAAGTTGTTTCAGCTGCGGGATTGGGGCAACACCAGTACTCAGGAATGGCAGCAGGCAGGTGTGAGTGCATCTGCACGCACAGTGAGGCAAATACTTTTGAAGGATGGCTTGGTGTCAAGAAGGGCAGCAAAGAAGCCAATTCTCTCCAGGAAAAACATCAGGGACAGACAGATATTCTGCCAAAGGTAGGGCGATTGGACTGCTGAGGACTGGGGTAAAGTCATTTTCTCTGATGAATCCCCTTTCCGATTGTTTGGGGCATCCGGAATAAAGCTTGTCCGGAGAAGACAAGGTGAGCACTACCATCAGTCCTGTGTCATGCCAACAGTAAAGCATCCTGAGACCATTCATGTGTGGGGTTGCTTCTCAACCAAGGGAGTGTGCTCACTCACAATGTTGCCTAAGAACACAGCCATGAATAAAGAATGGTACCAACACATCCTCCAAGAGATCAACTTCTCCCAACCATCCAGGGACAGTTTGGTGACGAACAATGCCTTTCTCAGCATGATGGAGCACCTTGCCATAAGGAAAAAGGGATAACTAAGAGGCTCGTGGAACAAAACATCAATATTTTGGGCCCATGGCCAGGAAACTCCCCAGACCTTAGTCCTATTGAGAACTTGTGGTCAATCCTCAAGAGGCGGGTGGACAAACAAAAACCCACAAATTCTGACAAACTCCAAGCATTGATTATGCAATAATGGGCTGCAATCAGTCAGGATGTGGCCCAGAAGTTAATTGACAGCATGCCAGGGCGGATTGCAGAGGTCTTGAAAAAGAAGGGTCAACACTGCAAACCTTGACTCTTTGCACCAACTTCATGCAATTGTCAAAAAAGGCTTTTGGCACTTATGAAATGCTTGTAATTATACTTCAGTATTCCATAGTAACATCTGACAAAAAATATCTAAAGACACTGAAGCAGCAAACTTTGAAAAATTAATATGTTTCATTCTCAAAACTTTTGGCCACATCAGAAATGTACATACACCTCAGCCAAATACATTTAAACTCAGTTTCACAATTCCTCACATTTAATCCTAGTAAAAATTCCCTGTTTTAGGTCAGTTAGGATCACCACTTTATTTTAAGAATGTGAAATGTCAAAAGAATGTGTAGAGAGAATGATTTCTTTCAGCATTTATTTCTATCACCACAATCCCAGTGGGTCAGAAGTTTACATACACTCAATTAGTATTTGGTAGCATTGCCTTTAAGTTGTTTAACTGGGTCAAACATTTTGGGTAGCCTTCCACAACCATTCCCACAATAAGTTGGGTGAATTTTGGCCTATTCCTCCGGACAGAGCGGGTGTAACTAAGTCAGGTTTGGAGGCCTCCTTGCTCGCACACACTTTTTCAGTTCTGCCCACAGATTTTCTATAGGATTGAGGTCAGGGCTTTGTGATGGCCACTCCAATACCTTGACTTTGTTGTCCTTAAGTCATTTTGCCACAACTTTGGAAGTATGCTTGGGGTCATTGTCCATTTGGAAGACCCATTGCGACCAAGCTTCCTGACTGATGTCTTGAGATGTTGCTTCAATATATCCACATAATTTTCCTTCCTAATGATGCCATCTATTTTGTGAAGTGCACCAGTCCCTCCTGCAGCAAAGCACCCCCACAACATGATGCTGCCACCCCCGTGCTTCACTGTTGGGATGGTGTTCTTCAGCTTGCAAGCCTCAACCTTTTTCCTCCAAACAAAATTATGGTAATTATGGCCAAACAGTTATATTTTTGTTTTAGCAGACCAGAGGACATTTCTCCAAAAAGTACGATCTTTGTCCCCATGTGCAGTTGCAAACAGTAGTCTGGCTTTTTTAATGGTGGTTTTGGAGCAGTGGCTTCTTCCTTGCTGAGCGGCCCTTCAGGTTATGTCGATTTGGACTTGATTTACTGTGAATATAGATACTTTGTACCTGTTTCCTCCAGCATCTTCACAAGGTCCTTTGTGTTGTTCAGAGATTGATTTGCACTTTTAGCACCAAAGTACGTTCATCTATAGGAGACAGAATGTGTGTCCTTCCTGAGCGGTATGACGGCTGCGTGGTCCCATGGTGTTAATACTTGCGTACTATTGTTTGTACAGATGAACGTGGTACCTTCAGGAGTTTGGCAATTACTCCCAATGATGTACCAGACATGTGGAGGTCTACAATTTCTTGTCTGAGGTCTTGGTAGATTTATTTAGATTTTCCCATGATGTCAAGCAAAGAGGCACTGAGTTTGAAGGTAGGCCTTGAAATACATCCACAGGTACACCTCCAATTGATTCAAATGATGTCAATTCGCCTATCAGAAGCTTCTAAAGCCATGACATCATTTTCTGGAATTTTCCAAGCTATTTAAAGGCACAGTCAACTTAGTGTATGTAAACTTCTGACCCACTGGAATTGTGATACAGTGAATTATAAGTGAAATAATCTGTCTGTAAACAATTGTTGGAAAAATTACTTGTGTCATGCACAAAGTAGATGTCCTAACCGAGCGACTATAGTTTGTTAACAAGAAATGTGTGGAGTGGTTGAAAAACAAGTTAATGACTCCAACCTAAGTGTATGTAAACTTAGACTTCAACTGTATATATGGACACTGTTTAGTGCCAAAAATAAGGGGTTATATGATATTCCTGATCTCTCTTATATCTTTGACACTTCAGAACAAACTTCCTTTTTATTTTGGGGGGGGGAGAAACTGTTGTTCCATGTAGTGAATCTGTTATTCAATATGTTTGTATGGGCTAATTGTATTAAGGCCCAATTTTTTTATATACTTCAGGTAGTTTTAAAATTCAAAATCAAATTGCTAAATGATCCTTGGTAGGACCTTTCAAAAACAATTCCATATAGCTTAGTAGAACCCTCCACCGTGTTAGACAGGGCTTAGACTCGTATGGATTAAGTAACCCTCTCTCTTATGTAACCATACCAAATGTAATATCATACTAATTTGAGTGTCCCCCCGCCCGTTTCTCTCTCTTTGAATGACGGAAGCCTTGTTACACACGTGCTTGACATGTTGTTTGGCAGCCATGTGAAAGAAACAGTGTAACGTCATCACCTCTCCCCTCCTCTACCCTGCAGAGACGTGACCGCTAGATAAACCCTGCCTTCTCTAATGGGTGCTTCAGGTTGAGGTGTGGACATAGGCACGAACAAACATTCCCACAGTGCTGAAATGTCCTACAATCATCAACCCCCCCCCCCCGAACACACTGCACTAGCCCTACATAGGACACACATGGTCAATGTACTAGTTGGCAGCTGAGTGAAAAGAGGTAGTGACTGCGCCGTCATCAGCACCCCCCCTCCTAAAACCCTCGCCTGCCTGAGCAGTGACCTCTTGATAAACCCTGGCTCTGATCGCCTTGGCCCTAGGTGTGGGCACAAGCAGACATTCTCACAGCTCTGAAATATTCAGTAGCCCCCGTCCCCCCACCCCGTGTCCCAAAACAGGGGTAAACCCTGGTTCCACCTACCTCTCCTTCAGGATGAACAGAGCACCCAGCTGCACCAGCACCGTGGAGGCAAACACAGCAAGGACCTCCAGTCGCTTAAACCTGGTGGAAAACACACATGCGTGAGCAATCAAGCAAACGAATATAACTGAAAATACACATGACTGACATCAGAGATCATGTGCTTTGTACCATACATTTTCATTTGAGCTACTGAAAGACTACCAGGATGCTTGAAAATACAATTTTTAAATGTTTTTTTGTCACTGATCTCATTGTCTGATATGAAAATTCCAACAGACAGATATAAAAATAAACATTCTGTACAACAATAACATTCTGTACAACAATAACATTCTGTACAACAACAACAGAGGTACAACAATAACAGAGGTACAGTGCCTTGCGAAAGTATTCGGCCCCCTTGAACTTTGCGACCTTTTGCCACATTTCAGGCTTCAAACATAAAGATATATAAACTGTATTTTTTTGTGAAGAATCAACAACAAGTGGGACACAATTATGAAGTGGAACGACATTTATTGGATATTTCAAACTTTTTTTAACAAATCAAAAACTGAAAAATTGGGCATGCAAAATTATTCAGCCCCCTTAAGTTAATACTTTGTAGCGCCACCTTTTGCTGCGATTACAGCTGTAAGTCGCTTGGGGTATGTCTCTATCAGTTTTGCACATTGAGAGACTGAAATTTTTTCCCATTCCTCCTTGCAAAACAGCTCGAGCTCAGTGAGGTTGGAGGGAGAGCATTTGTGAACAGCAGTTTTCAGTTCTTTCCACAGATTCTCGATTGGATTCAGGTCTGGACTTTGACTTGGCCATTCTAACACCTGGATATTTTTAACCATTCCATTGTAGATTTTGCTTTATGTTTTGGATCATTGTCTTGTTGGAAGACAAATCTCCGTCCCAGTCTCAGGTCTTTTGCAGACTACATCAGGTTTTCTTCCAGAATGGTCCTGTATTTGGCTCCATCCATCTTCCCATCAATTTTAACCATCTTCCCTGTCCCTGCTGAAGAAAAGCAGGCCCAAACCATGATGCTGCCACCACCATGTTTGACAGTGGGGATGGTGTGTTCAGGGTGATGAGCTGTGTTGCTTTTATGCCAAACATAACGTTTTGCATTGTTGCCAAAAAGTTCAATTTTGGTTTCATCTGACCAGAGCACCTTCTTCCACATGTTTGGTGTGTCTCCCAGGTGGCTTGTGGCAAACTTTAAAAGACACTTTTTATGGATATCTTTAAGAAATGGCTTTCTTCTTGCCACTCTTCCATAAAGGCCAGATTTGTGCAATATACGACTGATTGTTGTCCTATGGACAGAGTCTCCCACCTCCGCTGTAGATCTCTGCAGTTCATCCAGAGTGATCATGGGCCTCTTGGCTGCATCTCTGATCAGTCTTCTCCTTGTATGAGCTGAAAGTTTAGAGGGACGGCCAGGTCTTGGTAGATTTGTAGCGGTCTGATACTCCTTCCATTTCAATATTATCGCTTGCACAGTGCTCCTTGGGATGTTTAAAGCTTGGGAAATCTTTTTGTATCCAAATCCGGCTTTAAACTTCTTCACAACAATATCTTGGACCTGCCTGGTGTGTTCCTTGTTCTTCATGATGCTCTCTGCGCTTTTAACGGACCTCTGAGACTATCACAGTGCAGGTGCATTTATACGGAGACTTGATTACACACAGGTGGATTGTATTTATCATCATTAGTCATTTAGGTCAACATTGGATCATTCAGAGATCCTCACTGAACTTCTGGAGAGAGTTTGCTGCACTGAAAGTAAAGGGGCTGAATAATTTTGCACGCCCAATTTTTCAGTTTTTGATTTGTTAAAAAAGTTTGAAATATCCAATAAATGTTGTTCCACTTCATGATTGTGTCCCACTTGTTGTTGATTCTTCACAAAAAATACAGTTTTATATCTTTATGTTGAAAGCCTGAAATGTGGCAAAAGGTCGCAAAGTTCAAGGGGGCCGAATACTTTTGCAAGGCACTGTATATATGGAAGTAGTTTAGTGCCAAAAAAAGGGTTAAATATGGGTACAAAATGTATATAAATAATTTCCTGATCTATCTTATATAATTTAGAAACAGGACAGACACTTCAAAACACACTTAAAATATACTTTTCTTTGTTAAAACTCTAGACTAGAGGTTAAGCTCCTGACCTGTGTTGATGGTCGTGTGTTTGTTTGCCCGTGACTGACTACAGTCACGGTATGGTGTAGCCTTTGTATGTTTGTGTGTGTTGTCCCTAATCATCTCATACACACAGCCTTTGACACACCATGCAAGCTGTTTTTATCGGGTAGAGCTCTGTTTGTTTGGCATAGGGCTCTGTGGGTTTGCTTTTTTCCCTTTGACCTTAGGGTGTTGAGCAGTGGTGGTTGCATAGAAAGCTGCTTTTCAGCTTGATTTGGCCCTAATGTGCTCACTGGGCCAGTACAATGGGTCAGCCACTGGACAGATTATCTCATTTCAACGGAGCAACTCTCCCTAACCCTTCTGTCTCTCCAGCTAGTGATATATTTTATATATATCAATTTACATTATTAAAGTGGCTGGAGTTGAGTCAAGTGTGTTGGCAGCAGCCACTCAATGTTAGGGGTGGCTGTTTAACAGTCTGATTGCCTTGAGATAGAAGCTGTTTTTCAGTAAACTCGGTCCCTGCTTTGATGCACCTGTATTGACCTCGCCTTCTGGATGATAGCGGGGTGAACAGGGAGTGGCTCGGGTGGTTGTTGTCCTTGATGATCTTTATGGCCTTCCTGTGACATTGGGTGGTGTAGGTGTACTGGAGGGCAGGTAGTTTGCCCTCGGTGATGCGTTGTGCAGACCTCACTGCCCTCTGGAATGCCTTACGGTTGTGGGCGGAGCAGTTGCCGTACCAGGCGGTGATACAGCCTGACAGGATGCTCTCAATTGTGCATCTGTAGATGTTTGTGAGAGCTTTTGGTGACAAGCCGAATTTCTTCAGCCTCCTGAGGTTGAAGAGGTGCTACTGCACCTTCTTCATGACGCTGTCTGTGTTGGTGGACCAATTCAGTTTGTCCGTGATGTGTACGCCGAGGAACTTAAAAAAACTTACTACCCTCTCCACTACTGTCCCATCGATGTGGATAGGGGGTGCTCCCTCTGCTGTTTCCTGAAGTCCACAATCATCTCCTTTGTTTTGATGACGTTGAGTGTGAGGTTATTTTCCTGACACCATACTCCGAGGGCCCTCACCTCCTCCCTGTAGGTCTAGTCATTGTTGGTAATCAAGCCTACCACTGTCGTGTCGTCCGCAAACTTGATGATTGAGTTGGAGGTGTGCATGGCCACATAGTCGTGGGTGAACAGGGAGTACAGGAGAGGGCTTAAAACACACCCTTGTGGGGCCCCAGTTTTGAGGATCAGCGGGGTGGATCAGCGGGGTGGAGATGTTGTTCCTCGTGAGAAGACCAATTTTCAGGATGTCTCCTGGTCTGACAAACTTCCACCCCAGACGCGGAAGGAGGACGCAGTAGATAGAGACGCAGCACATGCCAAAAAAAACATATCTCTAGCTAAAACAGGCAGATATAGATAGAAATTGTTTTATTATGTTAATTCTAAAAAAAAATCCGCAGGGGTGTGTCAAACATTTATTCCAGTGCCAAAATTTACCAAAAAGTGTAAGTAGGATAGTTTTGGTCATAAAGTCAGTATATTCCAAAACTGGGTTTTGTGAGATGTGTAACTGAAGATGTCACGTACATCATGGTTGGGTTCTGATTTCAATCCTGCCCACACAGGACCAAAGCCTGGCACAGTCTAATCCTGGCTGGCAGTAATCAAATCATCCAGATCACAGATGCCCGGTATGCTGCAGAGCACACTATCCAATCACTCACCAGAATCAACCCGCGCATTCAATTTATAGACATCCAAACTAAACATTAGTATGCAGCACCTCAAACTTGTTTAAACAACAATCCATACACAAGAAAATGTTATGTTGAAAAAACAAGTTGCTTTTTAAAAACGGCTTGGGTTTTCATTCATGAACTAACGTTAGAATCATAAACACCAAATTTATCAAAGACAACTACATCTAGAAAGGAGGAAATGCAGTATTCCCTGACCAATCATGTTCACGATGTCCTGCTGCCTCTCCCGGTTGCTAAGCAATTCGGTACGGTGACTGAAAGGGGATAAACATTACTGCCAGGATATGATATAGCAAACATAACACCCACATTGAACCACACAATTCCAATTTTTCTTGATGAGTACCGAAAATGCCCCAGGACTACCTGACATGATGACTCCTTGCTGACCCCAGTCCACCTGGCCGTGCTGCTGCTCCAGTTTCAACTGTTCTGCCTTTTTATTATTCGACCATGCTGGTCATTTATGAACATTTGAACATCTTGGCCATGTTCTGTTATAATCTCTACCCGGCACAGCCAGAAGAGGACTGGCCACCCCACATAGCCTGGTTCCTCTCTAGGTTTCTTCCTAGGTTTTGGCCTCTCTAGGGAGTTTTTCCTAACCACCGTGCTTCTACACCTGCATTGCTTGCTGTTTGGGGTTTTAGGCTGGGTTTCTGTACAGCACTTTGAGATATCAGCTGATGTACGAAGGGCTATATAAATACATTTGATTTGATGCCCAGGAGGGAATTTGTAAGTTTAGCGCCTCTTTAAACAACCTAAGATGTGTGGGAATGGAAGTGTTGTATCACATACAGTACATTAAAGCATACACCAAAAAAATCCAGTAGACATTAATAAATCAATACAAGTTAATGGAAATATGATCATCAAATGACTCCATTTTTAAATATATAATAACAGTGGAGGTCATCATTTTAGAAAACAGGCTACTGTAGAATCAGTATGCTAATGGACGTACCCAAACGAGAAGAGTTGACTAGGCTTCTTCATGGCCACCCAGGAACTCAGCAGACAGGTGATCAGACTGTAGGCCAACAGGTACACATACATTACCAGTCAAAAGTTTGGACACACCTACTCATTCAAGGGTTTTTCTTTATTCTTACTATTTTCTACATCGTAGAATAATAGCAAAGACATCAAAACTATGAAATAACACATATGGAATCATATAGTAACCAAAAAAGTGTTTAATCAAAATATATTTTAGATTCTTGGTGGTTAGAGAATGACAAGACTTTTCAAAGCTTTCGTCAAGGCAAAGGGTGGCTACTTTGAAGAATCTCAAATATATTTTGATTTGTATAACACTTTTTTTTTTGGTTATTACATGATTCCATGTGTTATTTCATAGTTTGGATGTCTTCATTCTACAATGTAGAAAATAGTATAAATTTACAAAAACCCTTGAATGAGTCCAAACTTTTGATGGGAACTGTAAATCATCATGACAAACAACACCTCAACACAAACAATTGCACTCTAGTAAAAAGAGCTCAACACAAGTGTTTGGTACAATATTTAGCTTAGTATAAAACTTCCTTTAGACAGTGCTGATAAAACATGATGCTCCCCGGGATGCCCATTTACTCACCTGAAGAGATCGAAGATGGTGAGGTATGTGTATGCTGTTAAGGCTGAAATGACAGAGGAAAACATGATCAGTGAGTGCTATATATTACTTGAATTGATTCTAATAGAAATTAAGAAAACACTTTTTTGCTCTGTAAAAGTCATTGTAACATGTATGAAGGGGATAGCGGCAATACACCAGTTTAATTGACATAGACTATATTGATGAGATGAACCGTAATTGAATAGAGCCTGCCCTACTGTCAATCAACAAGACAAATGTTCTATGATGATAAATCAGCTGCAATACAGCCTTAGTGTACCAGCCATTTCACAGACAAAAATATAAATATCCTTTGGTTGCCAAGGATTCCCTCCCCCAAAACTGTGCCATTCCTGTCCAGTAGAGATGACAGTGTAGCTGTCGTGTCTGAGCTAAAGATGCCAACTCCCACGCATATACACAGACACAGCCTGTCATTGTTAATAGATTCAATGAGCAAGCCTGACCCAGTATCAAGCCTCCTACTGCTTCCCAATGTATCTAGACTTTAAAAACACAGGGAGTAGTGCCGTGCCATTCTCACAGTCAAACTCCCCAGCTCTAGGGGGCACTGTAGAGCAGAGCAGCAGTAGGCTGGAGGACCAGGAGGCAACAAAGGTGGAGGCAGAGTGATATCCGCCGGACTGCAAACCCAGCTTTATGTAAGCTGGATATGATGGAGGAGATTAGCAAAGCTTTGCATGGAGAGGAACATTTTGTTTTCACACTGCTCTACCATGTTGGCCAAACTGAGGTGATGTAATTCAGGATACACGCCGACCATTAGCCGTTGGCCCAGGGGATCTATCGGACTGATTGAGCTTGGTTTGTGCTGTACCTACCACGCCACCATGGTTACGGCTCAGCACTCTGCATCACCGCCAGAGCACACAGGAATATACAGTGGAGTCAGAAATGATTGATACCCATGATAAAGATGAGCAAAAATGACTAAAATAAATCATTCAAATACTGAGCTAATATACTAATACAATTATTCAGAGAAAGATAGTTAACTAGTAATTATAATTTCTCAAAAAAGTAGAGGTCAAAATTATTGACACCCCTGATTTCAATACCTCACCTTGTGAGGTTAACAACACTAAGCCTTGTTCTAAAATGTTTTATGCTAACTGGAGAACCCGTTGGGAAGGATCTTAGACCATTCCTACATACAGAATCTTTCCATATCCTTCGTCTGCACTTATGGACTGCCCTCTAATATTAAACCAAAGGATTTCAAAGGGAGTCCAGAGACTGAGATAGCCATTGTAAAATGTTGATTTTGTGGCAAACTAGCCATTTCTTTGTGGATTTTGAGGTGTGCTTAGGGTTATGGTCTTGCTGGAAGGTCTACTTGCAGTCAAGTTTCAAGTTCCTGGCAGATGCAACCAGGTTGTTGAGAAAAATACCAGCACAAGCAGAATAGCCCCATAACATCAAAGGTCCACCACCTTATTTTACAGTAGGTATGGGGTTCTCTTCTGCTTATGTATTCTCATTTAGAGCTCTTTGGCCAGGCATACCTGTGGAGGGTTTGTTGCCAAAATGAGAATGCATGAGCAGAAAAGAACCTCATACCCACTGTAAAATATGGTGGTGGCTCTTTGATGTTATGGGAATTTTTTGCTGAGAAATTGTATCATCATAAAATTTCATTTTTTTGATCATACAATATAGTTCAGTATTTAAATAATTTATTTTATACAGTCATTATCCCATATGGCCTTTCAACTGTGACCCAATCCTATAAATCCACTGTGGTGGTACAGGTGTCTCATCTTTAGGTGTTAATCATGTGAATGTACTATAACATCAGGGAGGACATAGGCTAGACTGGACCATTGGTAAATTAATGATAAAGTCGGATAAGCCCTGGAGCAGAGCATTGGCTATTCACTCTCAATGATTAGAAGATTGACAATGTTTACCAAAACAAAACAGGATGATATTTGTCATCAGGAAACGTCAGCTCAGTGTTTTTACATCCATCACGCAGTGTATTCACCACACACGGCATCTGTTAGGACAGATGCAGTGTGTGGTATCAGACAACCCAGTTGTCTGATACATTTTAATGCTAACATGCTGACCAAACCGGCCATGTTGAAAAAGTTAAAAACATACATGTTAATCAATAATTTCATTCAAACTACTTGCTAGTGTCTGCATAGCCAGGCGCTAAAATAGAACTTGGCCCCGTCTCTATCTACTCATTGGTTTTTACAAGCATATACCCACGTAGGTGTTTAAAAGATGGGAGGTCCACACTCCAGTCCAGTTGGAGGCAGTAATGCACCTTAAGTTGGTTGCCAACCGCCATATAAAATCCACAGGAGGATGAATGAGAGATGAATCAAAGAAAAGAAAAAATAACTAGGTTTCCCCTTTTTAACAGTTTATTAATATATTTTTTATCAAGGACAGTACACATTAATCAACATTTCAGTAAAAGTGCCGGTTTTAGCCAGCTGGCTAATTTTCATCCGCAGTCCTGGGGTAGGTTATTAAAAACAATTACAATACAGACAAACAATGAGCAGTGAGCACATACAGAGCGACATAGGCCAAGCAACATGTAGCATGCAGACAGAGAAACATAGGACAAGCAACAAGTAGCATGCTGACAGAGATATAGGACAAGCAACAAGTAGCATGCAGACAGATATATAGGACAAGCAACATGTAGCATGCAGACAGAGCAACATAGGACAAGCAACATGTAGCATGCAGACAGAGGGACATAGGACAAGCAACGTAGCATGCAGACAGAGAGACATAGGACAAGCAACATGAAGCATGCAGACAGAGACATAGGACAAGCGACATGTAGTAGCATGCAGACAGAGAAACATAGGACAAGCAACAAGTAGCATGCAGACAGAGAGACATAGGACAAGCAACATGTAGCATGCAGACAGAGAAACATAGGACAAGCAACATGTAGCATGCAAACAGAGCAAAAGCACAAAAAGCAACAAAGTGTTTCCACACCTCACAAGCTACAGACAACATGGAAAGCAGCAATACAGTCAACACTCATGGCAGACCTTGCAGATCTGCTGCCATGGGTGTGGGTTCTCTGTTTAACAAAAGTACTAAGTAGAGGGGGAGCCAGACCATGTAGGATCTTGAATACAAGACATGCGTCTGTGTATTGCACAAGATTTTCCCAACTCAGAAGTTCATGCTTTCTGAGGATGTAACAGTGATAATGGCTACTGGGCTTCCCATCAATCACTTTGAGACCCTGTTCTATTAGAGTAGTGAGTTCTTGTGCAGCGTGTCGTTTGCTCTTTGCATGCACATACATTACCACATACATTACACACACCTACTCATTCAAGAGTTTCTCTTTATTTTCACTATTTTCTACAATGTAGAATAATAGTGAAGACGTAAAAACTATAACACATATGGAATCATGTAGTAACCAACAACAAAGTGTTCAACAAATAAAAACATATTTCAGATTCTTCAAAGTAGCCAACCTTTGCCTTGATGACAGCTTTGCATATGCTTGGCATTCTCTCAATCAGCTTAACCTGGAATGCTTTTCCAAACAGTCTTGAAGGAGTTCCCACATATGCTGAGCACTTGTTGGCTGCTTTTCCTTCACCCTGCGGCCCAACTTACCCAAAACCATGTAAATTGGGTTGAGGTTGGGTGATTGTGGAGGCCAGGTAATCTGATGCATCACTCTCCTTCTTGGTCAAATAGCCCATACACAGCCTGGAGATGTGTTGGGTCATTGTCCTGTTGAAAAATATATTGGGACTAAGGGCAAACCAGATGGGATGGTGTGTCGCTGCAGAATGCTGTGGTAGCCATGCTGGTGAAGTAACCTGAATTCTAAATAAATCAGTGTCACCAGAAAAGCACCATGCCACCTCCTCCATGCTTCACGGTGGGAACCACACATGTGGAGATCATTCGTTTACCTACTCTGCATCTCACAAAGACACGGTGGTAGGAACCAAATATCTGAAATTTGGACTCATGTCCATTGATCGTGTTTCTTGGCCCAAGCAAGTCTCTTCTTATTGGTGTCCTTTAGTAGTGGTTTCTTTTCTTTTATTATTATTCATTTTTTAAAATTTTACCCCGTTTTCTCCCCAATTTTGTGGTATCCAATTGTTTAGTAGCTACTATCTTGTCTCATCGCTACAACTCCCATACGGGCTCGGGAGACACGAAGGTTGAAAGTCATGCGTCCTCCGATACACAGTATCGCGCCCTTCACCACTGCGCCACCCGGGAGGCAGTAGTGGTTTCTTTGCAGAAATCTGACCATGAAGGCCTGATTCACGCAGTCTCCTCTGAACAACTGATGTTGGGATGTGTCTGTTACTTGAACTCTGAAGCATTTATTTGGGCTGCAATTTCTGAGGCTGGTAACTCCAATGAACTTATCCTCTACAGCAAAGGTCAATTTGAAACTTCCTTTCCTGTGGCGGTCCTCATGAGAGCAAATGTCTTCTTAGCGCTTGATGGTTTTTGTGACTGCACTTTAACTTCTTGAAACTCCCCATCCCGGATCCGGGATCGTGACTAAAGCCTCAGGCTCATTAGCATAACGCAACGTTAACGATTTCTGAAAATCGCAAATAAAATAAAAATAATGCGCCTACTCTCAAGCTTAGCCTTTTCTTAACAACACTGTCATCTCAGATTTTCAAAATATGCTTTTGAACCATAGCAATTCACTAATTTGTGTAAGAGTATGCTAAGCTAGCTTAGCATTTTGAGTAGCATTTAGCACGCAACATTTTCACAAAAACCAGATAACCAAATAAATAAAATCATTTACCTTTGAAGAGCTTCGGATGTTTTCAATGAGGAGACTCTCAGTTACATAGGAAATGTGCAGTTTTTCAAAAAAATATTATGTGTAGGACAAATCGCTCCGTTTTGTTCACGTTTGGCTATGAAAAAAACCTGTATACAGTTATAGCCTGAAGCTCATTAGCATAATGTAACGTTAACGATTTCTGAAAATCGCAAATAAAATGAAAATAATGCGCCTACTCTCAAGCTTAGCCTATTCTTAACAACACTGTCATCTCAGATTTTCTAAATATGCTTTTGAACCATAGCAATTCACTAATTTGTGTAAGAGTATGCTAATCTAGTAGCATTTAGCATGCAACATTTTCACAAAAACCAGATAACCAAATAAATAAAATCATTTACCTTTGAAGAGCTTCGGATGTTTTCAATGAGGAGACTCTCAGTTACATACCAAATGTGCAGTTTTTCCTGAAAGCGTCTTTGTGTAGGAGAAATTGCTCCGTTTTGTACATCACATTTGGCTACCGAAACGAACCGAAAATTCAGTCACCTACAACGTCAAACTTTTTCCGAATTAACTCCATAATATCAACCGAAACATGGCAAACGTTGTTTGGAATCAATCCTCAAGGTGTTTTTTCACATATCTCTTCATTGATATATCGTTCGTGGAAGCCTGCATTCTTCTCTGAATTCTGTGGAAAAATACTTGCAGCTGACTTTTGCGCACCAATTTCGGCGCAGGACACCGGGCGGACACCTGGTAAATGTGGTCTCTTATGGTCAATCTTCCAATGATATGCCTACAAATACGTCACAATGCTGCAGACACCTTGGGGAAACGACAGAAAGGGCTGACTCACTCCTCTCGCAATCACAGCCATATAAGGAGACAATGGAAAACTGAGCCTCAAAAATCCTGCTCATTTCCTGGATGCCGTTTCATCTTGGTTTTGCCTGTAGCTCACGTTCTAGGGCACGAAAATATCTTTGCAGTTCTGGAAACGTCAGAGTGTTTTCTTTCCAAAGCTACCAATTATATGCATAGTCGAGCATCTTTTTGTGACAAAATATTGCACTTAAAACGGGCACGTCTTTTTATCCAAAAATGATATAGCGCCCCCAGAGTTTCAACAGGTTAAGAAACTTTCAAAGTTCTTGACATTTTCCAGATTGACTGACCTTCATGTCTTATAGTAATGATGGACTGTTGTTTGTCTTTGCTTATTTGAGCTGTTCTTGCCATAATATGGACTTGGTCTTTTACCAAATAGGGCTATCTTCTGTATACCAACCCTACCTTGTCACAACACAATTGATTGGCTCAAACGCATTAAGAAGGAAAGAAATTCCACAAATAAACTTTTCACAAGGCTCACCTGTTAATTGAAATGCATTCCTGATGAGTACCTCATGAAGCTGCTTGAGAGAATGCCAAGAGTGTACAAAGCTGTCATCAAGGCAAAGCGTGGCTACTTTGAAAAATCTCAAATATATTTAGATTTGTTTAACACTTTTTTGGTTAATACATGATTCCATGTGTAATTTCATAGTGTTGATGTCATCACTATTTTTCTACAATGTAGAAAATTGAAAAATAAAGAAAAACCCTGGAATGAGTAGGTATCACTATCATTTGCATACATTTGAACTTCAGACCAAGTACAGACAGAAGGCAGATCATTAATGTTCAAGCTGAACAGGAGGGGCCCCAGTATTGACCCTTGGGGCATGCCCACATCATAGCTTAGAGTGGGAGATAGCTCCATTACTCACTGACACACTGGGTTCTGCCTTCAAGGTATGATTTCATCCATCATGGCATCGGGGGAAAAGTTGAACTTGGACAGTTTTGTGATGAGAACGTCATTGGTTAACAGTATCCAAAGCTTTCCCTAAGTCTAGAAATACAGCCCCAACAACACCCCCTTTGTCCATCTTGGACACATTTTCTAGAAGAAAGCAGTTGGCCGTTTCTGTGGAGTGTTTTGCTCTGAAGCCAAACTGCATGTAGTGTAATGTGAAGGGGCTGTTGTTGAGGTGGGCAGTCAGTTGCTCTGCTACACACTTTTCAGCAACCTTCAACACCACAGGTAGTATACTAATGGGAATGTAGTTACTCACGTCAGCAGGGTCACCGGATTTAAAGATGGCTGTTAAGGTCAACTTCAGTACCCTGGGAAATAGCCCCTGACGAATAGACCTGTTGGTGACCTTAGTAATCGGGCCAATGACTGACTCATTGTAGTTATTAAGAAAGGTAGAGTCCAGCCGAAACACATCTTTGGCTTTAGAGTTCTTTAGTGAGATAATCACCTTGTTCACTTCTGACTCAGAAACCTCCCTTATGATGAAGAATGGGTGAGTGTCATTCACTAGCGCTGAGCCCAAGAAACCAGTGGAAGGGCTCTGTGTCAGTACTTTGACAGTCAACAAAGCAGGAATTGAAGGCTGTTGCTATTTTGACTGCATCCTGTGTTAGACTGTCATTCACATTGATTTTTAGCCTTTTAGCAATGTTACTGTAGTCTTTCCCTGTAACCTTTTTTTTTGGGGGGGGGGGGGGCAGAATTTTCACTTTTGGATAAATAGCATGCCCAGAGGGAACTGCCTCCTACTCTGTCCCAGGTGCTAATATGCTAATATATCCATATTATTATCAGTATTGGATGGAAAACACTCTGAAGTTTCTAAAACTGTTCTAAAACTGAATGATGTCTGTGAGTATAACAGAACTCATATGGCAGGCAAAACCCTGAGAAAAATCCAACCAGGAAGTGGGACATCTGAGGTTTGTAGTTTTTCAAAGCTTGGCCTACTGAATACACATTGAGATATGGATAAAGTTGCACTTCCTACGGCTTTCACTAGATGTCAAACTTGAATGAGGATTCTACTATAAAAGGGGGTGCTCATGAGACCTCTGAGTCAGTGATCTAGCAGAGAGCCTTGGTGTCATGACGCGAGCTCCCGACAGTTACCTCTCGTTCCAGTGCTTTTCTGAAGAAAAGGAATTCTCCGGTTGGAACATTGATGTTATATGTTAAAAACATCCTAAAGATTGATTCCATACCTCGTTTGACATGTTTCTAAAGGACTGTAATGGAACTTTCGAGTTGTCGTCTGGATGAAGTGCCTGCGCCTCATGAAGATGGATTACTGGGCTGAACACGCTAACAACAAGTGGCTATTTGGACATAAATGATGGAACTTTATGGAACAAATCAGTCATTTATTGTCGAACTGAGAATCCTGAGAGTGCCTTCTGATGAAGATCAAAGGTAAGTGAATATTTATGGTGTTGTTTCGAACTTTGTTGATTCCAAAATGGCGGATATTCCTCTGGTTGTTTTGGGTTCTGAGTGCCGTTCTCAGATTATGCTTTTTCCGTAAAGTGTTTTTGAAATCTGACACAGCGGTTGCATTAAGGAGAAGTCCATCTTTAATTATGTGAATAACACTTGTATCTTTTATCAATGTTTATTATGAGTATTTCTGCAAAAATCACAATGTTTTGGAATCAAAACATTACTGCATGTAAGGCGGCAATGTAAACAGATTTTTGGATATAAATATGCACATTATCGAACAAAACATACATGTATTGTGTAATATGATGTCCTATGAGTGTCATCTGATGAAGATCATCAAAGGTTAGTGATTCATTTAATCTATATTTCTGCTTTTTATGACCTAACATAATCATATGTTGTGCTTTAACTGTAAAGCATTTTTGAAATCGGACACGATGGGTAGATTAACAAGATGTTTATCTTTCATTTGCTGTATTGGACTTGTTAATGTGTGAAAGTTACATTTCTAAAACATATTTTTGAATTTCGCGCACTGCCTTTTCAGCGGAATGTTGTCGAGGGGTTCCACTAGCGGAACGCCTGGCCTAGTTAATTATTATCTTCTCCCAGATCAATTTTCTTCACCAATCATGTTGATAAAAAAATGTTTGCCTTGGCCAATCTGATTTCTTTCATCACCTTATTTCTCAACATGGTAAATCTAAGTCATACTCTAATTTGGACTTTAAGGCTTTAGAGCATAATCTCATTCTTTCATCTGTCTCCATTATTTCTCCATTTAGCCAATGAAGAGTAGTCTTTTGGCCAGGTTTAGATGATTTTCTTTTCTTTAGGAAGCCATTTATTGTAGTCCTGATTGTGGATAGAAAAACCAGCTTCCACACCTGTATAGAACAAGGGATCATTCCAGGTAATTCCCTTAATTGCATTTTCAAAATAATTGAAATCACTCTTAGGTGTTCTGAGCTGATCAGGCTTTCTAACAAGAGGTTAAACCTGTTCTTGGAAATCTTTATGGCTATACGTGTCAGATTATGATCAGACAGGCCAGTAACCATATTGAATGATTTAGTAACTCTCTCTGGTTTATTACTGAACACCAGATCAACCTTTGACCTTACACTAGCTGTGTAAGGTCAAAGGTATTCGTGATCGTTTGAGGGTTTTGCTACAAATCTTGTCTTGATAATGAATGTTAAAATCTCCCATTAAGATGACCTCTATCCCAAAATCACATTCCTTAAGCATGTTATTAAATTGATCAAAGAGCACACGTTTGGTGGAAGGTAGTCTATACATTCCAATAAGGGTAAAAGACATTTGGGGAGACCGTAGCATTTGGGCCAATACATTCTAGTTCATTATCACATGACCACTCAATTTGTTTACATCGGATATGTTCTTTCATGTAAATCATCAGACCCCCTCATCTTCCTTCAATCCGGTTTCTCTTGAAAACATTGTAGCCAGGCACAATCAAAGCAGCTGATGGAGAGTTTTTATGGAGCCATGTCTCTGAAAGGTTGGAGTCTAAGAAGATGTTGAATTTGATCACTTCCTTGAATGACACCGCGAATGTTCAAATGCCCCCTAGTAGTCCCTCGGGCTTAGCTCGTGGGTCCCAGATGACTCGAGAGTAAATGACATTGAAAATAGTACAATTTTCGCTGTTTTCTGGAAGCTGGGTTTAGGCCGTTTTGATTAGGGGCAGTTCGGTAGTGCAATTAACTATCCCTTCCGCTTGCACTGGATGCATGGAACTAATTAAAACAGCTTGCGTGCCGAGAGCAGAGTCAAGGATCGCATATAGCGACTTGGATATGTTTGGAGAGTTACATTTAATCTTTGAGCTGGGTGCCTCGAGAGAAACCATGGGAGCATAGCAATCACCCGCCTCCGCGGCCATCCACTGCTCCCCACTACGGTGAGTATCGATGGCTCGGTGATGTTAGGCCCAGGGTTGTGTTGCACATCCCCGGAGAACAGGAGGGTAGTGAACAGGTAGTTTAGCAGTTTCAGATAGATGTTAGACTTGTGTTTGTTACTCCTAAGCGATTCAGTCAAATAGGAAGCAAAGTAGATTTGGCCATTATTCAGAACATGATGGTACGCTGTGTACTGTCCGTTCCCGTGGAACGATGAACCAATGTGTTTGTCTGGGGTGTCGGCATTCCCTGACAGTAGACGGATTGTGTCATCCCAGCAAGGACACAGTGAGATTATCAGTACAGCAGCTACATGACTGACAATCGTAGCAATAACCATCAGTATACACCTGATGTTTTAGATAAATTAACAGCATCTAGAGGAGAAGTGGCACCACCCTCCCTTTGGTCTGCCATCATTCACAAGTTTGTGTGAAAGAAAATATATTTTTTTAAAGGGTAAATATTCTACAAAAAAAAGACATTATGCATTTCAGGTAATAATAACCCAACGTTTTTCTCCCAGTACAAATTAGCTAACAACAATAAGCTAGCTAACTGTCCAGGAATGTTTTTATGCATTTCGACCTGTCCCCAAATGAATGTAGTTGGTTTAGTTAGTTTTGGTATTTTGCCTCTGGTGCGCGGAGCCGGTTTGGTGAGCTGTCTGGCATGGAACAGCTGTCCGGCATGGAGCAGCAAAAGTAGTCATAACCCAGAGGACCGGCTCCCTCCAGAGTTGAACCCAATACATGGAGCATAATGTGTGCAGATTAAGGTCACTGGAGTATGATTTCAGACCTGATCAATGGGAGATTATAAAGGGAAGGAGCGCAGTGGAGGAATATGACTCAGGAGCTGCATATTTAATGTCGTCTGCAGAGCAGAATCCCAAGGCAGTCTGATTGGCTGACTGTTCCCTATGCCTTGCTGCCATCCCAGCCCCCCCCCCCCCCCCAACCTCAGCCCCTAGCCCCACCTCCCGGCCCCAGTTCCACCCCAGGGAACAGAGCCCATTAACGGCATTAAGTGCTGCCTGGTTATCGGAGGATAAGCAAAAGTTGACGGGCCTTTGGGCCACGGGTGTGTATCACCTTTCCCTGGGCCAGGCTCTGCTGGGTCCTAACCGCATTGGCGCATAGACACAGGTTACACACACGGTATCTCAGAAAGGAGAGATTTGCAAACTGCAGCAGTGGGCTGTCATTGCGCAGAGAAACATGCATCGACCAGGGCATCTCGGGTGTCTGTCAACGCGGCACATTAAAACAATAGATCGCTCCATATGTAAACTAAAAGCTTTATTGACTGACTACACAGAAACACCTGGCAGGGGAAATGGGAGCCGTGCAAAGGAAGCGGCGGCTGGTCTGGGCCTTGGGCCCGTGCTGACAACCACAGGGGGTGAATGTGAGACCAGGGAGACACGCATTCAGGGCTGGCTGGCACAAAGAGCTGGGAGCACACACACACACACACACACACACACACACACACACACACACACACACACACACACACACCTACCTTAGTGGCCCAGGGAGGGAGAAGTCAGTGACAACAAACTGTATATAGTTCAGCACACAGACATAAGCACACAATTGTTGAGATAGTTGACCCATCAAAACTGACCTGTCAGTAACCACAACCTGAACTAACTCCGACTACCAGCACTCACTAAGAAACTTTCGGCTGACCACAAAAAAAAACATTGGAGAATTGCTTGAAAGAAAACCTGAACTCAGAGATCAACATTTCAATTCACCATTCAGTGGAAACAATGAAGATGGTACACAACTCATTTAGTAAGATAGTGTTCTGATAATGGTCAAGGTATAGAATGAGATTGTATTTCTATGCATATAACCACACCTTTGAAGTTGTTTTCAGGTTCTATGCAAAGGTTTCTCACTAGTTTACTCTTGACAGTTGGTGTATAAACAGCCACAAAGCCTTCAGAAAACATAATCATGAAAATCTCTAGCTGTAATCAACAATAACAATTCTCACCTATTCAAAGTGTGGTGTTACTGAACCCCCCCCCCCCCATGGCTTTTGTACAAGTTGGCCCTACTGTTGTCAGAGCGACAGCATACACTGAATCCTGTTGGATGAGGCAAGTAGGATATAGCTTAGCTCTCTGAATAGGAAGACACGGGTGAGCAGCACATTGGTTTTGTCCAATAATTAATAGGCTTGTGTAACGTGAGGCTGCAGAAAGAGGCTGGAACTCCACACTTTAAGTAGACTGTCAGAAATTAATAGGGGTACAAGAACAGGCCTCTGAGGAGCTCCACACCAGCTTGTAGTGAAATCTTCCCCTGCTCCAACCCTGAGTTGAATAAACAGTCTCTGACCAGATTTGGCTTGGATACGTTCCTGTCATCAGGGTGGATCTCAGTCTGTGACTGTGGAATGTCTCAGGAGTACCAAAGTGTCTTAATTTAACAACATCAAAACCAGATGCTGCCATTAGATTAGCTCATATTAGGTAGCTCGATAAAGATTACATAAGGTAATGAGGCCATTAGCTGTACTGAACATACTGTCCACGAACCACATGACCTAGTTCTAGCCTATGAACTAAATGTCTATGAAAAAAAAGCAAACCTCGTGGAGCTATTATATACACTGTTCAAAAAATAAAGGGAACACTTAAACAACACAATGTAACTCCAAGTCAATCACACTTCTGTGAAATCAAACTGTCCACTTAGGAAGCAACACTGATTGACAAATGTCCCATGCTGTTGTGCAAATGGAATAGACAACAGGTGGAAATTATAGGCAATTAGCAAGACACCCCCAATAAAGGAGTGGTTCTGCAGGTGGTGACCACAGACCGCTTCCTGGCTGATGATTTTGGTCACTTTTGAATGCTGGCGGTGCTTTCACTCTAGTGGTAGCATGAGACGGAGTCTACAATCCACACAAGTGGCTCAGGTAGTGCAGCTCATCCAGGATGGCACATCAATGTGAGCTGTGGTGAGAAGGTTTGCTGTGTCTGTCAGCGTAGTGTCCAGAGCATGGAGGTGCTACCAGGAGACAGGCCAGTACATCAGGAGATGTGGAGGAGGCCGTAGGAGGGCAATAACCCAGCAGCAGGACCGCTACCACCTCCTTGCAGGAGGAGCACTGCCAGAGCCCTGCAAAATGACCTCCAGCAGGCCACAAATGTGCATGTGTCTGCTCAAACGGTCAGAAACAGACTCCATGAGGGTGGTATGAGGGCCCGACGTCCACAGGTGGGGAATGTTCTGCTGCCTGCAACATCCTCCAGCATGACCGGTTTGGCGGTGGGTCAGTCATGGTGTGGGGTGGCATTTTTTGGGGGGGCCGCACAGCCCTCCATGTGCTCGCCAGAGGTAGCATGACTGCCATTAGGTACAGAGATGAGATCCTCAGACCCCTTGTGAGACCATATGCTGGTGCGGTTGGCCCTGGGTTCCTCCTAATGCAAGACAATGCTAGACCTCATGTGGCTGGAGTGTGTCAGCAGTTCCTGCAAGAGGAAGGCATTGATGCTATGGACTGGCCCGCCCGTTCCCCAGACCTGAATCCAATTGAGCACATCTGGGACATCATGTCTCGCTCCATCCACCAATGCAACGTTGCACCACAGACTGTCCAGGAGTTGGCATATGCTTTAGTCCAGGTCTGGGAGGAGATCCCTCAGGAGACCATCCGCCACCTCATCAGGAGCATGCCCAGGCGTTGTAGGGAGGTCTTACAGTCACGTGGAGGCCACACACACTACTGAACCTCATTTTGACTTGTTTTAAGGACATTACATCAATTTTGAGTGTCACTCCAAATCCAGACCTCCATGGGTTGATAAATTTGATTTCCATTGATAGTTTTGGTGTGATTATGTTGTCAGCACATTCAACTATGTAAAGAAAAAAGTATTTAATAAGAATATTTCATTATTCAGATCTAGGATGTGTTATTTTAGTGTTCCCTTTATTTTTTTGAGCAGTGTAGCTATAGATCAGTGTTCAGGGCTAGATTCTAAGTAAAGCAGATGTCACCATCTCTCCGAGGGTGTCTCAGGGGGAGTTGGGATATGCAAAAACACATTTCCAATCACTTATGCGTATAATACACACTTGTACATGTGTGAGATAGAACAAATAAGCACCCACCTAATATTATTTTTTTATGTGGTTGTATGGGGAATAAATTAGAGTTTTATTATTGGCAAAGCTGAGAATTGTTTGGAACAGAAAGTGAATCTGAATGTAGGACTGTTCCCTTTACTCACAGCCCTGTGGGACTCACCAGCTGTGCTCTAGCAGGGAAGAACAGGAGGGGCCTGGGGACTAACTAACTCTCCCTTCACCAAATACAGACACACTGGAGCGCAGACACACACGTGCACACACAGACACAAACAAACAAAGATAAACAAACAAACACATGGACACACATGCTGCAAGGGCCTAGACAGGATAACCTCAAGTGCCACACACAATCTCTTCCCATCTCTGACAGTCACACTCTCTTATCCACAGAGACTTTTTGGGGGGGAGACATCTGCATACAGTTTGCCACCATGCCAATCTCCTGAGAGCCACACTGAGCGAGCCGCTCAGACTGGGGGGGGTTGTAAGGACAGGGTAAACCCTTTCATTCAGCTCTCCCTCTCTCTCCGGGCAGGAGGAAGGATGAGAGGGGGATAAAGGAGGAGGAGGGGGGGGTGTTTATAAGCCTGCAGAACAGGCACTTGACCTCCTTTCGCTTGGCTTCCCCAGCTGTAGAAGTGCGGTGGGAACACACAGTCCCAGAGTATAGTGCTTTTGAGAGGAGGCTGTCTGCTATGAAGGAGCAGAGCAGACAGACATCAGATGCACTAACACACACATAGAACAAACACAAAGATTAGGTGTGTGTGTGTGTGTGTGTGTGTGTGTGTGTGTGTGTGTGTGTGTTTCTCTCCAGAAACTAAACACACTGCACACTAAACTGTAAATTAAACAAATAAAAACAAGACTCTGAACCAAGGCCAGTCACTACGTTCCATAACACCATCAAGACAGAAAATAAATGTCCTGAATTTCCAGGAATCACAACAGAGCATTAAACATGCTTAAAAGTAACCCTTTCTAATCATCCAGTATAATCCCGCGTATCAATTCAGCAGAATAATTGCCATAGTAAACAAACAGTATAAGAAGGGAATAAACCTAGAGGATCATGGGCCTTGAAAACAATAACCCAGTGCACACTGCAGTCAGTTTGTATTCGTCTGTAATGACCTACACAACCAACAATCCCAGGCAACTATTGATCCAGCTAAAAGAAGTGTTGACAAAAGAGGGATACACATATCAAATTAAGGCATGGACATTTTTCAACAGCTTGAAACTTTATCTAGTCTTCCGGTGCAAAATTTGATCCGGACCAGCTGACAACACCAAACATTCCTGTAGACTCATCTGTTTTATTCCGACAGCCTACGGAACAGCGCACCACTTTAGGATCAGTTATGCTCACACACACACTAAATGCGCTTTGAGAAGGAGGTGAGGAGAGAGGATGCGAGGAATCAAGGAAATACAATTAAGAGTCATCCCTGGAAACGTCCCAACACCACCCCTGAAGGCACAATTATCAGATACTTTGTAGATAGGTAATGAAAGGAAATCGATTGTTATCGAATCAGAACATTTTCAGTTAAAGAAATGGTTGTGGTCACACGCACATCCATCAAAAAACGTGCGTGCTTGGCTAATGGTACATACATGAAAAGAACATAAAGGCCTGCACACTGTTTACTCCCAAATAATGACCACCTTTAATGATGTTTTGATCCAGAGGATCTTCATCAGGTCCACAATATCTGCTAGCTATATAAATACATTTCTGGTTGCTATCCCTTAAAGGTACATATGGCTATTCTTCCTGAAATTAGCAACAAATCTGTAAATTACAAGCTATTATCTTTCCACCATTCTTCCTAGCTATTAGCTACAGACAGGATAATGTACCTATATATCAGCGGAAGTAGCCTCCTAAGAGAGTATATTTATGAGAAACTGGAGAAAAAAAAATTGTTGCACTGCAATGCCTTCCTTTTGAATTTGAAAGGCTTCATGCTAATGACATCTTAGGGTGGCAGGTAGCCGAGCGGGTAGTGTTGGGCCAGTAAACTGAAAAGGTTACTCGTCCGAATCACCAAGCTGACAAGGTGAAAAATCTGCCGTAGACCCTTGAGCAAGGCACTTAACCCTAATTGCTGTTGATAATGGCTGACCCTGGCCGTAACCCCACTCTCCGAGGGTGTCTCAGGGGGAGATGTGTTTTTTGTATATCCCATTTCCAATTCACACCTGAGTATAATACACACTTGAACATGTGTGAAATAGCACAAATATAAGCACCCACCAAATTATTAAAAGGGATTTATTTTGGATTTATGCTGCCCTTATAATCAAAATTAGGCCTAAAAAGTAAGAAGCCTTGCCCGAGCCAGAATGGCCCATAGGGCAGGAGCCCATCTCCTGTTGTAGTAGTCTGAGGCAGCTGGAGAGGGTGCTAGTCTATCACTAGGCCTCGATGTATTCACATGCTAAGCCTAGTAATAGCCTGCAATGCCACTGTTAATTACATGTTCTCTTCCAAGTAGCGTTATGCATGCTTGTTTAACAACCGCTTAATGAAAATGCACTATAAATAGACCTGTCAGAGAGAAATGCAGCATGTAGTCCTCGTGTTTTGTTCAGTGTCACTGAATTGGAAACCCCCATAAATAGACAATGAGATTTAAGTGTAGTCGCATTTTCTCTTAGTTAATCATTATCTCGCTCAACCACGAATGCTGCACTTGAACTTATGGGTCAGTGAAGGATTACCCGCAGGTTTGCGTCAAACTCTGTGGAGCTAACATTGATTCTATCCAATCTGCAAGGAAGGATTAGGAGTAGTAGCCCTCCACTTTAGAGTTTTGTGGAAAAACATCTCCTGCTCAAGTTTAGAATAGGAGATCTCTTCAGGAAGCCGCTTTCTCACAAATGAGCAGCTAGGACCAGTCACAGGGATGAGGCTTGGTGCTGCTGATGGGGACTTCAGATTGTTCTCAGACCAGGCTCACAGCTCTTCCTCCTCCTGTGTGACTATATGGCTGCTGACATGGCCAATTTTGGCCCAATTATGCAAACCCCACATTCTATGGTTCCGTCCTGCATGCCTTTGGGACATTATCGTATCAAATTCAATTAGAGATTCTCTTTTGTTTTCACAATGTCATTCAGTTGATGATGCTCTACTGGAATGACTAGTCCACCGTAGGCAGTACGGAGCATGTATGAAAAGTACACATCTCCTATGCAACAGCAGCGTAGCTTTGCTTTGTTTTAACACTGGCATTGTTTACTATGAAGGGGGAGGGAGAGAGGAGGATGGTCTAATGAACCGGAAGCCAAATGCTCAGCCCAGCACATTAGGGGAAATATGCAATGACTGGAAGACCTTCAGAGATGTGGAAGAGATCTAATTTGCCACACAGACACACTATAATAAAAGACCTCAGACCACTACACTACCGTTCCTCTCGGGTCTGAGCACCAAACTCATAACACACAGCTAAAACAACATCCACAAGCTTGTACAGCGCCTATCACATACAGTATACAAACACATACCTGTGTTGTCCTGACACCACACAAACTAGTGTTGTCCTGACACCACACAAACAACATACAGTGGGGCAAAAAAGTATTTAGTCAGCCACCAATTGTGCAAGTTCTCCCACTTAAAAAGATGAGAGAGGCCTGTAATTTTCATCATAGGTACACTTCAACTATGACAGACAAAATGAGAAAAAAAATCCAGAAAATCACATTGTAGGATTTTTAATGAATTTATTTGCAAATTATGGTGGAAAATAAGTATTTGGTCAATAACAAAAGTTTATCTCAATACTTTGTTATATACCCTTTGTTGGCAATGACAGAAGTCAAACGTTTTCTGAAAGTCTTCACAAGGTTTTCATACACTGTTGCTGGTATTTTGGCCCATTCCTCCATGCAGATCTCCTCTAGAGCAGTGATGTTTGGGGCTGTTGCTGGGCAACACGGACTTTCAACTCCCTCCAAAGATTTTCTGTGGGGTTGAGATCTGGAGACTGGCTAGGCCATTCCAGGACCTTGAAATGCTTCTTACAAAGCCACTCCTTCGTTGCCCGGGCGGTGTGTTTGGGATCATTGTCATGCTGAAAGACCCAGCCATGTTTCATCTTCAATGCCCTTGCTGATGGAAGGAGGTGTACCTATGATGAAAATTACAGGCCTCTCTCTTTTTAAGTGGGAGATCTTGCACAATTGGTGGCTGACTAAATACTTTTTTGCCCCACTGTATACATGTGCTGTCACAATATCATAATTTGGAGTTTGATAGTAGGTTTAGAATCACAATACTCAATACCAAAAAGATACCACAGCAAACAAATACAGTTGGGAGAAGGACAGATTTTCAAATAATCTTTCCAGGTTTTTGCTTTTCAAAACCAAACTAATTTAAAAAAAACTAGACTGGATTTTCTAAGTTCACAACAATGAACTCATTCAAGTCAATGATGACATAATGGGTGGACTAGCAGCCATGGATGCGGTAAAGAGGTCAATCGAACTCCAACACACACAATGGAATTACCATGGAAACGCGTGGGGAAAAGGGCTGTGGGAGAAAGATTCAGAATCTCAGAATCTTTCAGAATCTCATTGCCCCACAGCAAAATTAGCCTACATTGACATTCTACATTACCATTGAAATGATTGCATCACAATACTGGCAACCATTGCGAGTGTACCTATGAGTTCAGTCAAATTGCCAGGGTAAGAGGTTCTGAACCTGTTCTATTCATTCTATTTCTATATGTGCTGCTGCTGCTGCATTGTGGTCAGTCAGTCTGTGATTTGTTCGACCAAAACATATATACATTTGTTTTACGGTCATGACGATTATCTTATTTTCATGGCGGTCTTCATCCATAACCGTCAGTTACACGGTTACACTGTAATTATGCCAGCACTAATTTTAACCACACAGGAGACCACTTTTGAGGTCTGTGAAAAATCTAAGACATTTTGATTGAGTGTAGTTGCCCTTTAATTTAAGTGTGCATGCACTGTAAAGATGTATAGAGAGCATTACATGGAAATAACTCATTTTGCATGGAGATTACTTTCAAATGGCAGAAGCCTTCAATGGCAGTCAATTGGGTTGGGATTCCTATTGGTTGGGAGCGAGCAGCCAATTATCAGAGCATTTTCATCTTCAATTGGTTTGCCAAGTTTGTAAATGGCTTTAAGCAATATGACTGCCATCTCGTGGCCATAAATTAATGACAAGATTTGGTTCAAGACCCCAGCAAGGCAGGCGGCAGCGGCCCGTACACTTTTTTTTTAACATAAGAAAATTGACTGCTTTAAAATGGAGAGAGCATGGGCAGTACCATTGAGCCTGTCACCAGGGCCATAATGGCACAGATACAACATTGCAATCTCTATACAATGCACCAAGCACTGTTTGGTTAGCAGTGTTCCTGTAGCGCACATGTGAGTTTGCTAAACAAATGCCCACTGGATTTAAGAAAATAATCATGATTCTGCCAGGTAGGCATAGGCTACTTTGTAGTTAACTTTAAATTGAAAAGGTTTTTGGGAAAGCCAAAAACAGCTAAACAAAGTGGTAGACATACAAGCACCACACACACAGGGACATGCCAGTGCCGTTGCCTCTTCAGAAAATTCCAGGGAATACAAATCACTGACGCAGTCTGTTCATGTCTTAGGGTAAACTTGGGCAAATTAATATGTGTTCTAATAAGTACAATATATGATTTCCAAACATGTACGCACTGCAGTGTTCTAGAATATTGGACCATTGGCTTTCATACTTCTCAAATTCTCAGTGAAGCTCAAGCAATTTCTCCAACTGTCAACACATTCAAATGAATAGAGGAAACGTACTGGAGACACGTTGGTTGGGAATTGTGGGCAGGTGAACTTTCGGGCTGTGCGTCCCCCGCAGATGGTGGTCTCAGAGCCGTGTAGCTACAGTAAGTCATAATGGGACGCCAGACTATCGCGTCTGTGGACTTTGATTTACGCTTAACACATACTATTTGCAGCGGGACTGACATCATACTTGTTTTATGATTGCATAACATTTTTTTAAATCCCTTTACTTGAATTAGTAATAATATCATATTGATGTTGACATGTAAGATTGGGGGCAGCTTATGAGATCTACACATTACCATCTCCATAAACAGATGGTAATCACATTACCATCTCCCTAAACACAAGGCTGATCTGTGCAGATATAGGCTGGAAAATGCCATTACAGCACAGAGGAAAGACTCTCTCTCGCCCTCAATGGCTTCAATATTAGCACAGCTTGGTTTCGGTGTGGATAAACACCATATAGGAAGTGTACCAACAGTTTCCTGTCCTGTGGATCCATTCTCCTCTGTCTCTGAGCAGAAGGGTCTAACTGCCTGGTGCTGCGGTTTATTTGTGCTGGCTATTGACGTCTGTGTCGCATTCCTCGGGCCGCTCAATATCTGAACGTCCTCCATTTCCTGTGTCTCTGACACACAACACTGGTGGAGGCTGCTTGTGTTGCCATGTTTTTTATTGCACACATTTTCAGAGGGATTAATCATAAAAGGATTTCACACTGATTTCACCATGATCATCATCACAAGACTGCGACACCAGCAAAGATCTAATCTTCAATGTGGGGGTGGGGAGGTCGGATCATAGTAGATGAATTACTATTTCCCTCGGTCAAGAGGACTGTGACTAAATCTATAATATGGGATCTCTCGCTCTCTGGACATCATGAGTAGATCTAAGTAGTTATTAATGGTGTGAACTGCCATGGCCCTAGGTGAACAACTTTAGGGAGAACAGAATTACGTCAGAGCACAATATCAGAACAATGTCAGTACAGAGTGTTCTCACTGACGTCCTCTACTACGCCTGGCTGGCTGTGTGGAACACTGTCACGTGATGAGGACTACTCACCCATACTGTTGGTGGAGCTGCACCACATCAGCAGGCAACCAGTACAGAGGACATTCAGCATGCTGAACACCAGGATTCTCCATGACTGAAACACACAGAGCATAACATTAAATAGAGCTTTCCAAACCAAATTAATTCCTTTATATGTATAGGATTGATGGGAGTGGGCTATTAACAGGCAAGGCAAGTGGATGATAGGTTATATTATGCCCGTGTCTAACCTATGTCTGTTAAAGAAATATACATTTTTAATCTACGCCGTAATTCGGTGAATGCTTTGTATCAGACAAACCATGTAAAAAATGGAAAGCAAAAATGTGAGGAGGACGGTACAAACTCGAGGCCATCCACTGCTGCTTGGCCTGTCACTTTGTGTTGGAGTCAGAGGCTGTCCTTGGAGTGCTGTGAAATCTACAATTACTGCGGTGCGCAGTGTTATGACAGGGCTAGGGCGTCTTGTGACAGCCGGAGCCAGGGACAGAGATAGGAGCTGAAGTGTGTGTGTGGGCCTGTTGTGGCGTCAGGGCCCTACAGAACGCTGTGATCGTGTGTGTGTGCAAACATAGCGACAGTATGCTGCACAACACATCCCAACCACACACTAACAGACACACACGAAAAACACACGAGATGACACACTGACACCCTCTGGGTGACGGCGGTATTGCAGGTAAACATGTCAGCACATCTTTTTCCTGAGGGTTGTACTGAAGACATCACATATCTAAGTTAAATTTGACATTGGAGTGACACTCGCAAACACCCTTAGGAAATTCAGCCTCCCTGAGTCACAGACTATAGTTGCTGATATATCATCTATAAATAACGTGTCGACCTAAAGTACTGCGTCATCAGCTTGCGACAAACACTATACTGCATCATCAGCCCGAGCATGCGCCACGCAACGTGCATGCATTATAAGCCTGAGTTATCCATGGCTGCTGTGTGGCTCAGTTGGTTGAGCATGGCACTTGCAATGCCGGGATTGTGTTTTCGATTCCCGGGGCCACCCATGCGTAAAATGTATGCACGCCATAACTAAGTCCCTTTGGATAAAAGTCTGCTGAATGGCTTATTATTATATTATACAGGACACATGCCAAGTGACTGTTAAGCTCTGTAGTGATGGAAGTTAGACTGACTGCATCTTCTCTGTGTGACTAGTAGTTTCCCTGTTATGCCTTTAATCCAGCAGAGTATAGGCCTACTCCACAGCACAGGGGGAGAGGACCCACTGTATTTTAATGCCAGGTCAACAGCAGAATCATTCTACAATACTCCTGTCAGTAGGTGCAAGGACGGAGCAGTGTCCAGCCACAGTGAGCCTCAAGTATCACACAATCACATCCTTATCAAGAAAGTCAACCGTCCCCACTTTCTCCACTAAAAGTATCAAGTCTAGAAATCTTTCATTTCAGAAAACTTAGTCTCTTCTCCATACATGTGAAGTGAACTAAGATGACTACCTCAATCAGTCTCTGTTCCTATAAAACCAAACCCAGTGCCTCTTCCATACAGCTTTTAGGGAGAGTAGTCAGAAGTCACACCACAGCACACTCTCTCCCTAGTCCCTACTCTTGTAGATGAGGGCCTTTACCTCTGGCAGATGGGCCGCTTGGAACCAAAAGCAGCTTATCCCAGACAGTGCAGCCCCCAGGCGAGCCATCCCATTGGTCCTTCGGTAAAGGCATGCAGAGCTGCACTAGCAGAGCTAGCTAGTACACCGGCAGATGGAACACATACAGATAATTCCTAAAGAGGGGATTGAACCCCCATGTACCCTCGCTGTACACAGTGCACAGTCAGTGGAGAGCAGGGTATCAGTCAAGAGCCTTAATGTGTCCCTGTGGACAGAAGCCTTACAGTCCGGTCTTTATACCATCCAATATCCCATGTGTAACGGAGATAAGAACATGCCGTAAGCTCACTGCACAGCTTAAAATGTTGCCAATGGTGCAATCTAAATTGGATATTTTTCTATAGCTCAACTGGTTCGTACGTTGTCAAGGATGTCAGTCACGTACATGTTAGAGCGGCAGAGGAACCCGGGTTTGAGCCGTGGTACGGACAGTTTACTCCAAGTTGTACTCAGGGAGGAAGCTAATACTACTAAGCTAGCAGTGATGTCGGTTTCACATGCAGCCCTGATCCTTTGATACTAGCTCTAGTGGGGTCCGGAATTATTGGATCCCTTGATAAAGAGCACAAAAAAAAGACTATATAATAAATACTGAGCTATATCGTATGCTACAATATCAAGTCAGAGTCCTCCTGACTCATAAACATTTTGTTTTTATTATTTTATACTAAGACAATTGTTCAGAAAAATAAAACATTTCCATATCCATCCTCCATGAAGACCTTATTTTAAAGTCTTAAGTGTTTTAAGGCATAACATGCCCCCACATGACTTCACTGTCAAGGTCACATACAGTGCCTTGTGCGACCTTTTGCCACATTTCAGGCTTCAAACATAAAGATATAAAACTGTATTTTTTGTGAAGAATCAACAACAAGTGGGACACAATCATGAAGTGGAACGACATTTATTGGATATTTCAAACTTTTTTAACAAATCAAAAACTGAAAAAATTGGGCGTGCAAAATTATTCAGCCCCCTTAAGTTAATACTTTGTAGCGCCACCTTTTGCTGCAATTACAGCTGTAAGTCGCTTGGGGTATGTCTCTATCAGTTTTGCACATCGAGAGACTGAAATTTTTTCCCATTCCTCCTTGCAAAACAGCTCGAGCTCAGTGAGGTTGGATGGAGAGCATTTGTGAACAGCAGTTTTCAGTTCTTTCCACAGATTCTCGTTTGAATTCAGGTCTGGACTTTGACTTGGCCATTATAACACCTGGATATGTTTATTTTTGAACCATTCCATTGTAGATTTTGCTTTATGTTTTGGATCATTGTCTTGTTGGAAGACAAATCTCCATCCCAGTCTCAGGTCTTTTGCAGACTACATCAGGTTTTCTTCCAGAATGGTCCTGTATTTGGCTCCATCCATCTTCCCATCAATTTTAACCACCTTCCCTGTCCCTGCTGAAGAGAAGCAGGCCCAGACCATGATGCTGCCACCACCATGTTTGACAGTGGGGATGGTGTGTTCAGGGTGATGAGCTGTGTTGCTTTTACACCAAACATAACTTTTTGCATTGTTGCCAAAAAGTTCAATTTTGGTTTCATCTGACCAGAGCACCTTCTTCCACATGTTTGGTGTCTCCCCCAGGTGGCTTGTGGCAAACTTTAAACAACACTTTTTATGGATATCTTTAAGAAATGGCTTTCTTCTTGCCACTCTTCCATAAAGGCCAGATTTGTGCAATATACGACTGATTGTTGTCCTATGGACAGAGTCTCCCACCTCAGCTGTAGATCTCTGCAGTTCATCCAGAGTGATCATGGGCCTCTTGGCTGCATCTCTGATCAGTCTTCTCCTTGTATGAGCTGAAAGTTTAGAGGGACTGCCAGGTCTTGGTAGATTTGCAGTGGTCTGATACTCCTTCCATTTCAATATTATCGCTTGCACAGTGCTCCTTGGGATGTTTAAAGCTTGGGAAATCTTTTTGTATCCAAATCCGGCTTTAAACTTCTTCACAACAGTATCTCGGACCTGCCTGGTGTGTTCCTTGTTCTTCATGATGCTCTCTGCGCCTTTAACGGACCTCTGAGACTATCACAGTGCAGGTGCATTTATACGGAGACTTGATTACACACAGGTGGATTGTATTTATCATCATTAGTCATTTAGGTCAACATTGGATCATTCAGAGATCCTCACTGAACTTCTGGAGAGAGTTTGCTGCACTGAAAGTAAAGGGGCTGAATAATTTTGCACGCCCAATTTTTCAGTTTTTGATTTGTTAATTTTTTTTGAAATATCCAAAAAATGTTGTTCCACTTCATGATTGTGTCCCACTTGTTGTTGATTCTTCACAAAAAAAATACAGTTTTATATCTTTATGTTTGAAGCCTGAAATGTGGCAAAAGGTCGCAAAGTTCAAGGGGGCCGAATACTTTCGCAAGGCACTGTATACTCTTACAGCTTGGCTTGTATAACAGCATTGCACTTTGCAGAGCCTTTTGCCTGTTTCTCTGCCAGGTACCCTAAAGCGAATCAAAAGACTTTCAGGAAAATATACCAGGGATATTTTGGATACAACCTACATTAAAAAAAAGTCACGTTTACGTGTCAAATATGTTGCACATAGCCACTTCTTTGTCTTTGTGCAAGTGATGGATGATGCTTCAAAGGCTTGACAAAACAGGGGCAAACCAAAGTTGACCTGTAGGGGAGAGAGGGGTATGTTGAGCCAAAGGGGGATGATGAGCCACCCGTGTTTCTAGGAAACTATATACAAAATTAATCATCTGACCAAATCTTTGGGATGAGGTAATTTCATGGAGTCTGTAAAGGAAGAAACCACATGGAAAAAGTGGTACGGGACTTAAGTCCAAAAAACAGATTTTGTCAAATTAATTTATTGCGTTGAGGTTACATGATGCTTGTATCTACATAAAAGTAGATACTTTTAACATTGTTCAATACATTACTTGGGTTCTCTATAAACTTCAATATGAGGTCTTAAACGTACACTACACGAACAAAAGTATGTGGAGACCAGCTCGTCGAACATCTCATTCAAAAATCATGGGCATTAATATGGAGTTGGTCCCCCCCTTTGCTGCTATAAAAGCCTCCACTATTCTGGGAAGGCTTTCCACTAGATGTTGGAACATTGCTGCGGGGGACTTGCTTCCATTTAGCCACAAGAGCATTAGTGAGGTCGGCACTGATGTGGGGCAATTAGGCCTGGCTCGCAGTTGGCGTTCCAATTTTTCCCAAAAGTGTTTGATAGGGTTGAGGTCAGGATTCTGTGCAGGCCAGTCAAGTTCTTCCACAACGATCTCAACAAACCATTTCTGTATGGACCTCGCTTTGTGCATGGGGGCATTGTCATGCTGGAACAGGAAAGGGCCTTCCCCACACTGTTGCCACAAAGTTGGAAGCACAGAATCATCTAGAATGTCATTGTATGCTGTCGCGTTAAGATATCCCTTCACTGGAGGAGCCTAAACCATGAAAAACAGTCCCATGCCATTACTCCTCCTCCACCAAACTATACAGTTG
Organism: Oncorhynchus masou masou; assembly: GCF_036934945.1. NCBI lineage: Eukaryota > Metazoa > Chordata > Actinopteri > Salmoniformes > Salmonidae > Oncorhynchus > Oncorhynchus masou. The sequence goes on from NC_088234.1 coordinate 59,260,543, forward strand.
GCATTATGCATTCAGACAGCAGGCATCTTTCTCCTGGCATCTGCCATACCCAGATTTGTTTGTCAGAGTGTCAGAAGGTGAAGAGTGATTCATCACTCCAGAGAACGCGTTTCCATTGCTCCAGAGTCCAATGGAAACACCACTCCAGCCGACGCTTGGCATTGCACATGGTGATCTTAGGCTTGTGTGCGGCTGCTCGACCAGAAAAATCCATTTGCTCGACCACGGAAACCCGCTTCATGAAGCTCCCGCCGAACAGTAAATGTGCTGACGTTGCTTCCAGAGGTAGTTTTGAATTCAGTAGTGAGTGTTCCATTCGAGGACAGACCATTTTTACCCACTTCAGCACTCAGTGGTCCCGTTCTGAGAGCTTGTGTGGCCTACCACCTCGCGGCTGAGCCGTTGTTGCTCCTAGACGTTCCACTTCACAATAACAGCACTTGCTGTTGACCGGGGCAGCTCTAGCAGGGCAAAAATGTAATATACTGACTTGTTGGAAAGGTGGCATCCTATGATGTTCCCACGTTGAAAGTCACTGAGCTCCTCAGTAAGGCCATTCAATTGACAATGGAGATTGCGTCGCTGTGTGCTTGATTTTATATACCGGTCAGCAATGGGTGTGGCTGAAATAGCTGAGTCCACGAATTTGAAGGGGTGCCCACACACACACACGTTCAAAAGTTTGTGGTCACGTAGAAATGTCCTTGTTTTTTAAAGAAAAGCACATGGTTTTTGCCTATTAATATAACATCAAATTGATCAGAAATACAATGTAGACAATGTTAACGTTGTAAATGAGTATTGTAGCTGGAAACGGCAGATTTTTTCATGGAATATCTACATAGTCTACATCTATATAGAAATGAAGGCTATTCCATGTGAGAAATTGCCAAGAAACTGAAGATCTCATACAGCGATGTGTACTACTCCCTTCACAGAACAGCGCAAACTGGCCCTAACCAGAATAGAAAGAGGAGTGGGAGGCCCCAGTGCACAACTGAGCAAGAGGACCAGTACATTAGTGTCTAGTTTGAGAAACAGACGCCTCACATGTCCTCAACTGGCAGCTTCATTAAATAGTACCCGCAAAACACCAGTCTCAACGTCAACAGTGAAGATGCGACCCTGGGATGCTACCCTTCTAGGCAGAGTTCCTCAGTCCAGTGTCTGTGCTCTTTTGCCCATCTTTTATTTTTATTGGCCAGTCAGAGATGGCTTTTTTTTGCAACTCTGCCTAGAAGGTCAGCATCCCGGAGTCGCCTCTTCACTGTTTACATTGAGACTGGTGTTTTGCGCTGTTCTTGGAGTAGAACACAGCGCTATATGAGATCTTCAGAAATTTCACACATGGAATAGCGACAGTTTTATTGCTTCTTTAAATCAGAACCGTTTTCAGCTGTGCTAACATAATTGCAAAAAGGTTTTCTAATGATCAATTAGCCTTTTAAAATGATCAACTTGGATTAGCTAACACAACGTGCCATTGGAACACAGGAGTGATGGTTGCTGATAATGGGCCACTGTACGCATACGTAGACATTTGATAACAATCTTGCGTTTCCAGCTACAATACTCATTTACAATAATAACAATGTCTACACTATATTCCTGATCAATTTGATGTTATTTTAATGGAGAAAAAAAATTGCTTTTCTTTCAAAAGCAAGGACATTTCCAAGTGACCCCAAACTTTTGAACGGTAGTGTACCGTAATTTCCGGACTATAAACCGCTACTTTTTTCCCACGCTTTGAACCTCGCGGTTTACACATTGACGCGGCTAATTTATGGATTTTTCCCCTTTCACAAGAATCATGCCACCAAAAAACCGAGCACCGTCACATAATGTGACGTAAATCGAGTGCGCTCAAACTTCCCATAATTCTGATTACGGTAGTCACTTTGTCACCCTCATCATGGCAATGACACAGAGAAATGCATATGATGCAGCTTCAAGTTGAAGGCGATCGATCTGGCTGTGGGAAAAGGAAATAGAGCTGCTGACAGCGTGGAGCATTGTCAAAAAACCCACTATCATCAACGGGTTTCGAAAGGCTGGACTGCTGCGTGTTGAAGAGGGCAGCGATCCAACATCGGATGAAGCAATTCTGAGGCTATTCAACTCCGACACCGAAGGAGATGACTTCCGTGGTTTCAGTGCACAGGAGGAGGAAGATAGTGACCAATGACTTTCTTGGTAGGCTACTGTTTACTGCTATTTTTTATTTTATTTTTTGTTACAAGCCGTGTTTCGTTAAAGCCTATTTATTTTTGTTACAAGCCGTGTTTCGTTTAAAAGCCTATTTATTTTTGTTACAAGCCGTGTTTCGTTTAAAGGCTGTGTAAAGGTAATTTGTTTCAATGTACCGGTAGGCACCTGCGGCTTATAGACATGTGCGGCTTATTCATGTACAAAATACATTTTTATTTTTTTATTCGGTGGGTGCGGTTTATATGCAGGTGCGCTTAATAGTCCAGAAATTACGGTATACAGTTGAAGTCAGAAGTACATACAGCTTAGCCAAATACATTTAAACTCAGTTTCACAATTCCTCACATTTAATCCTAATAAAAATTCCCTGTTTTAGGTCAGTTAGACTCATCACTTTATTTTAAGAATGTGAAATGTCAGAATAATAGTAAAGAGTGATTTATTTCAATTTTTATTTCTTTCATCACATTCCTAGTGGGTCAGAAGTTTACATACACTCAATTAGTATTTGGGAGCACTGCCTTAAAATTGTTTACCTTGGGTCAAACGTTTCAGGTAGCCTTCCACAATAAGTTGGGTGAATTCTGGCCCATTCCTCTAGACAGAGCGGGTGTAACTGAGTCAGGTGTGTAGGCCTCCTTGCTCGCACACGCTTTTTCATTTCTGCCCACAAATTTTCTATAGGATTGAGGTCAGGGCTTTGTGATGGCCACTACAATGCCTTGACTTTGTTGTCCTGAAGCCATTTTGCCACAACTTTAGAAGTATGCTTGTCATTGTCCATTTGGAAGACCCATTTGCTACCAAGATTTAACTTCCTGACTGATGTCTTGAGATGTTGCTTCAATATATCCACATCATTTTCCTTCCCCATGAAGCCATCTATTTGTAAAGTACATCAGTCCCTCCTGCAGCAAAGCACCCCCAAAAGATGCTGCCACCCCGTGCTTCATGGTGTTCTTCGGCTTGCAAGCCTCCCCCTTTTCTCTCTGGCCATAATGACCATCGGTATGGTTATTATGGCCAAACAGTTCTATTTTTGTTTCATCAGACCAGAAGTCATTTATCCAAAAAGTATGATCTTTGTCCCCATGTGCAGTTGCAAACCGTAGCCTTTTTTTAATGGTGGTTTTGGAGCAGGGGCTTCTTCCTTGCTGAGCGGCCTTTCAGGTTATGTTGATACAGGACTCGCTCTACTGTGGATATAGATACTTTTGTACCGGTTTCCTCCAGCATCTTCACAAGGTCCTTTGCCATTGTTCTGGGATTGATTTGTACGTTTCGCACCAAAGTACGTTCATCTCTAGGAGACAGAACGCGTCTCCTTCCTGAGCGGTGTGACGGCTGCGTGGTCCCATGGTGTTTATACTTGTTCACCTGTACAAACAATAGTACACGTGGTACCTTCAGGCATTTGTAAATTTCTCCCAAGGATGAACCAGACTTGTGGAGGTCTACAATTTTTTTTCTTCTGAGGTCTTGGCTGATTTCATTTGATTTTCCCATGAGGTCAAGCAAAGAGGCACTGAGTTTGAAGGTAGGCCTTGAAATACATCCACAGGTACACCTCCAATTGACTCAAATGATGTCAATTAGCCTATCAGAAGCTTCTAAAGCCATGACAGAATTTTCTTGAATTTTCCAAGCTGTTTAAAGGCACAGTCAACTTAGTGTATGTAAACTTCTGACCCACTGGAAATGTGATCCAATGAATTAAGTGAAATAATCTTTCTGTAAATAATTGTTGGAAAAAAAACTTGTGTCATGCACAAAATAGATGTCCTAACCTACTTGTCAAAACTAGAATTTGTTAACAAGAAATTTGTGGAGTGGTTGAAAAACTAGTTTTAATGACTCCAACCTAAGTGTATGTAAACTTCCGACTTTAACTGTGTGGGCTAATATAGTCTAAATGTTTGTCTTGGGGTAAGTTGACCCAATAGCAAGTTGAGCAAATTGAAGTGTTTTCTTCCCAGATGTAATGGAAAGCATTATCGCTGGGATATGAGGTAACAGCCCCATGTTAAGTGTTTTTTTTAAACTAGCATTTGTTAGGTGTCAAAGGGATATTTGGGTGTTTTGGCAATGAGGCCCTTTACCTACTTCCCCGGAGTCAGATGAACTTGTGGATACCATTTTTATGTCTGTGTCCAGTATGAAGGAAAGTACAGGTAGTTTTGTGCGCCAATGCTAACTTGTGTTACCCATAGACTTCCAGTCATCACGCCAACACTAGTTGGGCATTGGCTCACGAAACTACCTATAACTTCCTTCATACATAAAAATGGTATCCACTAGTTTATCTGACTCTGGGAAGTAGATAAAGGGCCTCCTTTCCAAAATCCCAACGTATCCCTTTAAAAAGATGCACTATGCAGAAATCGCATCGCCATTTCCTGGTTGCTAAAATTCTAATAGTTTGCCTAATTTCAATTTATGTGACTAAACAAGAAAATATATTGTAGAGAATCATTTTACCATCTAAACGGCTGTGAAATATCTTTCCATAACCCAAAATATTGTATTTTCAGCTGGTGTACAAAACCAAATGTTAAAGACCCTAAAACTAAACTTAAGAACAGGAAGCATAGAACAGATCTACCGCTTCTTAGACTTGCTTTCAATGAGAATGACAGATCTATAACACACAATTCTTTGTGAATTTGGTCAGGTCACCCAAAAAGTTACATATTACAGCTTTAAGCCTGTGTTAAAAGATGCTTAAAATTATTTTAAAAACAAAATGCTATTGTGATTGAATTGTGTTTGGGAAATAAAGATAGACATGGTTTTAAAAAAGAAGTGGTAATATGTGATACAGTACAAAGATGTGTAGGCGGCTTAACTTACCCTATATACCCGGGGTAAGTTGTGCCAAGAGACCACTTTTTTGGACAAGATATGTTCTCAAAACTGTAACGGTTACATGAATTCTGATTATTTCCAGGTATAAACAACACCCTGAATTATGTAGATTTCTTTGTTAGAATGAATAATATTCCTCGACTGAGTGATGCTGAATATTTTTTTAAACTTAACTTACCCCACTCTCCCCTAAAAAAAGGTGGCACCTGATCATTGCAGATTTGCAAACTGGTCTAGTTAGTGACTGTTTTTAGCTCCATTAACTTTAGCTGGGCTTGTGCAAATGGCTATTACTGAGCTACCTGAGGCTGTGCGTTTCACAAATCAACACTGCCTTGCCATCAATTTCTAATGGGCTTGAAGACAACATATACTTTGCACCCACTGCACAGGAGGGCACGACACGGGCTGAGCATCCCCAAATTAGATGTGATACCATGAGGGGAGCGGCATTTTCACAATCAATCTATGTTTAGCCTTGGAATTTGTTTGCTCTGTAAACTGTGCACTGTAATCCACTCCTGGTTTTGTTTGTAAAAGTAGGACCTTGGTGTAGGCCAAAAAGTAGATTACACTCTGCACGCCACCCCACGTGTTCTACAATTCCATCAAGTCTCTGAGCCTTCCTGGACAAGTCCATTATCAACCAGATTACTGAAAAATCTATTTGCCAAGTTGGGTTGGCAAGACCTGTCAATTCCCACTGTGATGGAGAAGTCCATTGAGTGAAAGATTATCATGAGGTGTTTGGGCGCTTGCCTATGAGATGAGATGTCTAAACAGCTTACCAGAACAGTGCAATAATAAAGGCAGGGTCATCTGGGAAGGGGGATTGAGGAATTCCCAAACAAAGAGCATTGCGGGAGAGTTTGTCCCGGAGGCATATTAATGTACATGCTAGCCTCTACAAGTCTGAGTGTAGAAGCTTCCACTTTTGTGTTAATATATAAATTCAAAATGTTGAGTAAACTTCATTTTAACTTACTCTACCTGTTGTACCCTGATTTTGTTGTTCTACCATTGGAAATTTGAGAAGAAATATCCACAGGAAAGTGTTATTAACCTGACTTTTCAGAACACTGGTGTGTATATGGTTCTGTCAGCTTGTATTTCCGCTTTGTAGTTTCAATCTACTGACACTATTTTCTACATAGTGTGCATCACTTGCAACTGCATCAGGAGACTGGAAATATAGACCGACGTTCTAAAAACTAGGGTTTATAATACTTTCCTGTGGGTATTTTTTATTTTATTTTGTGAGACTTAAGGAACAACCACCCAGACAGCCGGTAGAGTAAGTTCAAATATAACTTTATTGAACATTCTGGCTTGTAGAGGTCGTTAGAGGAATAAAAAATATACTATTTCTTTGTTTCAGAGTGTGCAAACAGCAAGGTGTATTAGGCAATACACACAAATGCATACACCCCTTCTGCTAACTTACCTGTCTGTCTGAAGTAACCAAGCGGAATTCTTGAGAGAGTTTCCCAAAGAAGGACCTGTGCGTCTTCCGGAATGGGTGTATAGTACCCTGTGGGTACCACACAAAAACACAGTCACGTGAAAGGATGTGAGAGATTAGGATGAAACCTGTAATGCTTGCAGAGAAGTAGTAATACAAGCTATAAGTCTTACATAATACTACCATCTAGTGGCTTCCCAATGTAGTGTTTATCCTTCTTCAGCTACAGTAGTTTGCCAGTAAGTAATTAAATACATATACACACACATACATACATATTTTTTTTACTTTAGGCCTCCCAACTTGTCTTAAAAAGGAAAACTTACCAGCACAAACATGTCAGTTTCATGCTTTTTTCTGTGCATTGGGATATCTGCAGAGGAAGAGAAAGTATGTGGTTATGAAAAGCACTGATACAAAGTACTGCTATAAAGTAAAGTATTCATCTAACGTTATTTTCAAGATACCAGAATGCTGCATGTTTGATTATTATTATTATTTTGTAATTTTATTTAACTAGGCAAGTCAGTTAAGAAAAAAGTGATGATGGCCTACCCCGGTCAAACCCTAACGACGCTGTGCTAATTGTGCGTCGCCCTACAGGACACCCAATCATGGCCGGTGGTGATACAGCCTGCATTCGAACCAGGGTCTGTAGTGATGCCTCTAGCACTGAGATGCAGTGCCTTAGAACGCTGTGCCACTCTGGAGCCTAAATTATGCATGGTTTTCAAAATGCATTTCCACCTAAGACTTACCCGAAGGCCAGTGTCCACAGTGTTTTATGTTAATGTAAACTCTTGGTGCTATTGTGTCTCCATCAGGAGTGTGACATTAAAGACATGGAGCAAGAAGATGCAGGTGGCAAAGGTTTAAGAAATCTGCAGATAGCCAGTCAGCCACCGAGCTCTGCTTTGATTTCCTGGCCTAATGTTAAACAGCTAACTAGCAGATGAAACGTCATCAACGTTAGTTAACTTTGCCCCGGAATTCAGGTAAACTCACTCTAGCAAAGCACGTTAGCTGACAAGTTTTATCGTCTTGGCAATCATAACATGGCAATGCCAATGCATTAGCTTCAGTGAAGATTTACCTAGCTACACACAGCTGGGGAAATATGCTTCAAAGCGGATTATGGTTTCTAACAGTGGCTAGCCAGTTTATCGTTACCCTAGCTACCAATAACATTGCGCTGGCTAGCTAGCATAACATAGCTACCGGCAACGTTAGCTAACTAACTACCTGAATCGTTGATAACGTCCACCGCCACCATGTCAGGTTTATCCAGGGGACCAACTTTCCTCTCGGTCATCCCGGACGGCACCACGTCCGGCTTGGAACCGAATTTTCTGGGGTAAAAGTCCCCAACATTGTGATACGATAGTCCTGATAGAGATGTGGTCATACCATCCATCGCCATTTTGGACCCTTCAAATCGACTGAACTCTCGAGAACCTCTTAGTTGCGCGTGCCTGCCCAAATTCACAGATCTGTATATCATCTTATCGTGATCCAGCTCTTGGCTATCCCGAAAAAAATATTGTTTACATGGTTTTACAGCCAGGGATTTCAGGGCGTCATACAACTTCAGGTGAGAAGATACCATTTTTTTGCTAAACCCCCCCGCTAATTTAATGAAATCACGTATCTCTGACTGATACATTCAAGATCCCCTTTCTGCTGAAATTGCAGTTATGTTAGTGATTGATAAGAAATAAGATTCTGTATTAATACAAATGACATGAACGCGGAATTCTCGAACCCACAAAAAGAAAATATGCACATTTTCCCACCAGTTAAGTGTTTCCACCAAATTGACTTTTTGCGGATAAAAATCAGTGCGTGATGACACATTTACTGCACACAACATTTATATTTTCACTTGCATTTTTAGGTACCGAATAAAAATAGGAATTTCAATGTTTCCATCACATTTTCAACTCTTCCGATAGTTTTGCCACAAAAACTGTTGCATTAAATAGCAACGCTGCATACCTTGGCGCGTGCGCTCTAGCCAAAGATCGCCGATACAGTGCGGTTAGGCTCAGCGAGGGTATTGTCATGATAAGCGATAATATAGTTCTTTGTCAAACGGCAGTCGAGCATTTATGTCATCAGAATAAGACCCTCTATATTTATTGGAAAGCAGTATGAAGAGCACAATGCACTTTCACCGCCCTGTGAAGTTCATCATAATCTATTTTATCGAGAGTTTAATAAACGTCATGGTTTCTCGAGTAGTCGGGTCATGGCTAGAAGGGACCCAGCATTTGTCAAATTAACGGAAAAAAAAATGTTTTTACATTTTAGCTAACCATTTTCCTAACCTTAACCAAATTATCTTAAACTGATACGTTAATTATTCTAACCTGTTGCGTCAATTATCTTAACCTGCTACGAAACATCAATATGACTTTAATTTGACACATTCTGGATCCCTTCCAGCCAAGACCGAGTCGTAGTGGGGAGGACAACACACCATATCGCGTGACTCTCAAGCTTCTTCTTCTTCTTCTTTGGAGTTTAACTGCGGTTGGCGTTCAATATGTTGCATTAACGCCCCCATTTTGGAAATGGGAAACAAAAATAAAACACCTTCATATTAACCATACACCCATTAAAAACACACTACCCCATTCACCTACTTTGACCCTATCTACTCCTGCACCTTCACAATAGCCTGGGAGGACGGGACACAACCACAGTTACACCCTGTAACTCTTCTGAAGTCAAATCTCGTATACCCAAATACTTCTCTGCATCTGCCACCACAACATATATTTTCTGTGATTTACATTCCATTTTTGCGGTACAGTTGATAACCATTGCTATGAATGCTAAAAAGCCAACCTTAATGAAGCATATGTCACTTGTTGGCCTATCTCTCTACAACACACAGGGATCTGGTTTTGGTCAGGTGGTTTAAGCTTGTTTAAGCATGAACTACTCTGACTCTTGCACCTCAACCTGCCTCTCTCGCACCGGACAATTCTGATCCTCAGCAACATGGGCAGTTGACACAAACAACTTTATGCATATAAATTACACAATCCTCTATCCCATTCCCTCCTGCATACTTCCCACATCTTGGAATCTCCCGCCTACAAACTGCTGCGACTTGACCATAAATATTGCACCTAAAACAGTGCAGTGTATTCGTTGCAAAAGCTCTAACAGGATAACTGATATATCCTAACATGACTTTGTCGGGTAGAGACTCTGACTCAAAACACAAAACGACTTACAATGACTCCTCTGTTTCACAATGCTCACCACTGGTTCTGCGTCGCACCAAAAGCCGGGCATCACAAACACCAGGACTTCAATTGCTCCACCTCCAAACTCCAAGTTTATTTCGATATGATAGTAATCCCAGTCTGCTGTTCCCACATGCTTCAAGGGGGCCACTATTGTCCCTGTTCCCAAGAAAGCTAAGGTAACTGAGATAAAACGATACCGCCCCGTAGCACTCACTTCCGTCATCATGAAGTGCTTTGAGAGACTAGTCAAGGACCATATCACCTCCACCCTACCTGACACCCTAGACCCACTCCAATTTGCTTACCGCCCAAATAGGTCCACAGACGATGCAATCTCAACCACACTGCACACTGCCCTAACCCATCTGGATGTGAGAATGCTGTTCATCGACTACAGCTCAGCATTTAACACCATAGTACCCTCCAAACTCGTCATCAAGATCGAGACCCTGGGTCTCGACCCCGCCCTGTGCAACTGGGTACTGGACTTCCTGACGGGCCGCCCCCAGGTGGTGAGGGTAGGTAACAACATCTCCACCCCACTGATCCACAACACTGGGGCCCCACAAGGGTGCGTTCTGAGCCCTCTCCTGTACTCCCTGTTCACCCATGACTGTGTGGCTATGCACGCCTCCAACTCAATCATCAAGTTTGCGGATGACACTACAGTGGCAGGCTTGATTACCATCAATGATGAGATGGCCTACAGGGAGGAGGTGAGGGCCCTCGGAGTGTGGTGTCAGGAAAATAACCTCACACTCAACGTCAACAAAACAAAGGAGATGATTGTGGACTTCAGGAAACAGCAGAGGGAGCACCCCCCTATCCACATCAATGGGACAGTAGTGGAGAGGGTAGTAAGTTTTAAGTTCCTTGGTGTACACATCACGGACAAACTGAATTGGTCCACCCACACAGACAGCGTCGTGAATAAGGCGCAGCAGCGCCTCTTCAACCTCAGGAGGCTGAAGAAATTTGGCTTGTCACCAAAAGCACTCACAGACTTCTACAGATGCACAATCGAGAGCATCCTGTTGGGCTGTATCACTGCCTGGTACGGCAACTGCTCCGCCCACAACCGTAAGGCTCTCCAGAGGGTAGTGAGGTCTGCACAACGCATCACCGGGGGCAAACTACCTGCCCTCCAGGACACCTACACCAGCCGATGTCACAGGAAGGTCATAAAGATCATCAAGGACAACAACCACCCGAGCCACTGCTATCATCCAGAAGGCGAGGTCAGTACAGGTGCATCAAAGCAGGGACCGAGAGACTGAAAAACAGCTTCTATCTCAAGACCATCAGACTGTTAAACAGCCAACACTAACATTGAGTGGCTGCTGCCAACACACTGACTCAACTCCAGCCACTTTAATAATGGGAATTGATAGAAATTGATGTAAAATTTATCACTAGCCACTTTAAACTATGCCACTTTGTTTACATACCCTTCATTACTCATCTCATATGTATATACTGTACTCGATACCATCTACTGCATCTTGCCTATGCCGTTCTGTACCATCACTCATTCATATATCTTTATGTACATATTCTTTATCCCTTTACACTTGTGTGTATAAGGTAGTAGTTTTGGAATTGTTAGGTTAGATTACTCGTTGGTTATTACTGCATTGTCAGAACTAGAAGCGCAAGCATTTCGTTACACTCACATTAACATCTGCTAACCATGTGTATGTGACAAATACATTGGATTTGATTTGATTTTGGCCATAATGGCTTTTCCACCATAATTTATCATATTAATTTTACCAACGCAAAAAAATCCACCATGTCGCACAAACAAAGTATCTGTTGGCATTTATAAAATTGTACCAAAACGTCCTTTTTCCATCATAGCTGTTGTGATAAAAAAAAATGTATATGGTATGGCTTTACTCGCATAAAAACTGGATAGAATCGTGGTTATTGCACAAATCATAATCAAATCTACATTGATTGGTGGCGTACACAGATTTGCAGTGAAATGCTTGTGTTTCTAGCTCCAACAGTGCAGTAATACCTAGCCCAATAATGTACTAAAGTAACATAACGCTTGTAACGGCAGATCTCTTCGTCTGAAGAGGAGTAAGGATCGGACCAAGATGCAGCGTGGTAAGTGTTCATGATGATTACTTTAATACATAAACTGAACACCATAAAATTCAAAACAATAAATGTGAACATGAACAAAACCGAAACAGTACCGTGTGGCGACAAACACTCACACGGAAACAAACAGTGAAACCCTGGCTACCGAATTATGATTCTCAATCAGAGACAACTAACGACACCTGCCTCTGATTGAGAACCATACTAGGCCGGAACAGAAACCAATCATAGAAAAACAAACAGACTGCCCACCCCAACTCACGCCCTGACCATACTAAATAAAGACAAAACAGGAAATAAAGGTCAGAACGTGACAACGTTACTCCTTATAGTCCAAAGTCCTTTATGGTTCTATTTAAACAGTGAATTGGTTCAGGAAACCAAAACAGCCAAATGCTCCATCTAAACGTGAATCGATTTTCAATTGCATTATGATTCTTGAAACATAAATCCCTCTACTTTCATATCTCAAAATAATTTCACAAATGCAAAATACACACATACTGTACTCTGTTTCAGCAAGTTTTAACACAGTTGCAGCCAACAGTATTTTTTAGTGACAACAAGTTTGTGGCGTCCATCTTCTGTTTACAAATCACATTTATTTATAAAGCCATTTTTACATCAGCAGATGTCATAAAGTGCTTGTACAGAACATAGCCTAAACCCCCAAACAGCAAGCAATGCAGGCCTAGAAGCACGGTGGCTAGGACAAACTCCCTAAAAAGGCTGGAACCTAGGAAGAAACCTAGACAGGAACCAGGCTCTGAGGGGTGGCCAGTTCTCTTCTTGCTGTGCCAGGGGAGATTATAGGACTGCATGGCCATTAAGGCCAGATCATTCTTCAAGATGTTCAAACGTTCATAGATAACCAGGAGGGTCAAATAATAATCACAGTGGTTGTAGAGGGTGCAACAGCTCAGCACCTTAGGAGTAAATGTCAGTTGGCTTTTCATAGCCGAGCATTCAGAGGACGAGACAGCAGGTGCGGGCGGTAAAGAGGGAGAAAAGGAACAGAGAGGTAACGAGAGGTAGTGAGCTCATGGGCTCCTGAGTTCATCTGCAAAGAAAATTGAATAAGGTGTAAACTTGGCAGTAGAAAACCTAAGCAGTATATTTGACCACTCAGCTTCCCTATCAAATCAAAAAAATTCAAGCAGAACCTAAGAAAATTAACAACAATGTCAAATGCTTTGATGAAGAATGCAAAAACCTAAGAAAACATTGAGAAACCTATTCAACCAAAAACATAGAGACCTGGAAAGCCTGAGCCTATGTCTACACTATGGTGAATCAATAAAACAATACAGAAATACACTATGGAAAAAGAAGGAACATCATGTCAGAAATCAGCTCAATGTAACTGAAGAATCCATAAAATCTAACCACTTCTGGGAAAATTGGAAAACTGAAAATGAACAACAACACGAAGAGTATGGAAAACCACTTCTCCAATCTTTTTGGCTCTATAACAAAGAACAAACAGAAAAAACATATACATGATCAAATACAAATCTTAGTATCAACCATTAAAGACTACTAGAACCCACTGGATTCTCCAAATACATTGAATGAACTACAGGACAAAATGCAAACCTTCCAAACCAAAAAGGCCTGTGGGGTTGATGATATCCTAAATGAAATGATATACAGACCACAAATTCCAATTGGCTGTACTTAAACTCTTTAACATAATTCTCAACGCTGGCATCTTCCCCAATATTTGGAACCAAGGACTGATCACCCCAATCCACAAAAGTGGAGGCCAATTAGACCCCAATAACTACCGTGGGATATGCGTCAACAGCAATCCTCTGTATTATCATTAACAGCAGACTTGTACACTTCCTCAGCAAAAACAATGTACTGAGCGAATGTCAAATCAGCTTTTTACCAAATTACCATACGATAGACTATGTATACACCCTGCACCCATCCTAGAAACCAAGATGGCGTAGCAGTGAAGATGTGGCTTGTCGTCCTTTCGTTTACTTTTTGCAATTTTCATTTTTTGTATATATTCCAATTTATTTTTCAATATCTTTTTCCATTTTTAAAGTAAATATACCTTAAAGTAAATATGCCTCACTCAATGTGACACAGATCCGCTATTTCTTTTAGACCTTATAGCCAAAACTTTCATCAGAAGCTAGCCAGCTAATTAGCAACTAGCTATTTAGTCATTGTTAGCCAATGCTAGCGGCCTTTACCCTCTGCTCAGGCACCAGACGCTTTTTAGCCTGGATAATACCTGCCAGCCTTGGACTGTTTTTCTCCACTACAATGCCGGATTCCTGCCGTAAACCCTGGACCATTGATCATCACAGCTAGCTAGCTGCCACTGAGTTACCCAGCCCCGAAGCTAGCCCTGAGCCAGGCGCATCTCCCGGCCAGCAAACAATTACCACAACTACAATACTTCTTTCACCATCTGGCCTGGTCCCTTCGTCGACACGGCACCCCGCCGTACCACCACGACTGGTCGCAGACGTAATTCCACCAGCTGTGCCTTCATCCGGCCTTTGCCAGATGTCGGAGCAGACGCTTCTACCTACCCCGGCCTGCTAACTTTAAATGCCGTGTCTCCCTCGTGCTAGAGTAGCATTGACTACCCCGCGGCTTCCCTGTTCCATCTATTAAGGTAGACTAGACCCTATGGCTACACTTGGCTACATAGCTGATGCCTGCTGGACTGTTCATTTTTCACAGAACTAAACTTTGTTTACCTTTGTTTATCTGTCGGCCCTAGCCCCAAACTCAGGCCCTGTGTATAGTTAAACGACCCTCTCTGCCCATTCATCGCCATTTTACCTGTTGTTGTTGTCTTAGCTGATTAGCTGTTGTTGTCTGCCCGTTGTTTTCTTAGCTAGCTCTCCCAATCAACACGTGTGATTGCTTTATGCTTCGCTTTATGTAGCTCTCATAAGTCAATATACCTTGTATACTGTTGTTTAGGATCGTTATCATTGTTTTAGTTTACTGCGGAACCCCTAGTTCCACTGTACATGCCTCAGATACCTCTTTTGTCCCACCTCCCACACATGCAGTGACCTCACCCAGTATAACCAGCGTGTCCAGAGATGCAACCTCTCTTATCATCACTCGGTGCCTCGGGTTACCTCCACTGTACCCGCACCCCACCGAACCCCTGTCTGCACATTATGCCCTGAATCTATTCAACCACGACCAGAAATCTGGTCCTTTTATTCTCTGTCCCCAACGCACTAGACTACCAGTTTTGCTAGCCTTTAGCCGTACCCTCATCCTACTCCTCCTCTGTTCCTTGGGTGATGTGGAGGCTAACCCAGGCCCTGCGTGTCCCCAGGCACTCTCATTTGTTGAGTTCTGTAATCGAAAAAGCCTTGGTTTCATGCATGTTAACATCAGAAGTTTGTTTTACTCCCTAAGTTTGTTTTACTCACAGCTTTAGCACACTCCGCCAACCCGGATGTCTTTGCGTGTCTGAATCCTGGTTTAGGAAGGCCACCAAAAATTCTGAGATTTCTATACCCAACTACAACATTTTCTGTCAAAGATAGAACTGCCAAAGGGGGAGGAGTTGCAATCTACTGCAGAGATAGCTTGCAAAGTTCTGTCATACTTTCCAGGTCTATGCCCAAACAGTTTGAGCTTCTAATTTTAAAAATGACTCTCTCCAGAAATAACTCTCTCACTGTTGTCGCATGTTATTGACCCCCTCAGCTCCCAGCTGTGCCCTGGACACCATATGTGAATTGATTGCCCCCCGTCTATCTTCAGAGTTTGTTCTGTTAGGTGACCTAAACTGGGATATGCTTAACACCCCAGCAGTCCTACAATCTAAGCTAGATGCCCTCAATCTCACACAAATTATCAAGGAAACCAACAGGTACAACCCTAAATCTGTAAACATGGGCAACCTCATAGATATTATCCTGACCAACTTCCCACCAAATACACCGCTGCTGTTTTCATTCAGGATCTCAGCGATCGCTGCCTCATTGTCTGCATCCGCTATGGGTCCGCAGTCAAACGACCTCCCCTCAAACACTCTCTAAAACACCCCTGTGAGCAGGCCTTTTTAATCGACCTCGCCCGGGTATCCAGGAAGTATATTGACCTCATCCAGTCAGTCGAAGATGCCTGGTTGTTCTTTAAAAGGAATTTCCACACCATCTTAAATAAGCATGCCCCTTTCAAAAAATGTAGAACTAAGAACAGATATAGCCCCTGGTTCACTCCAGACCTGACTGCCCTTGACCAACACAAAAACATTCTGTGGCTGACTGCAATAGCATCGAATAGTCCCCGCAATATGCAACTTTTCATGGAAGTAAGGAACCAATACACACAATCAGTTAGGATTACTCATCTCATATGGAAATACTGTACTCGATACCATCTACTGTATCTTGCCTATGCTGCTCTGTACCATCACTCATTCATATATCCTTATGTACATATTCTTTATCCCCTTACACTGTGTATAAGACAGTAGTTTAGGAATTGTTAGTTAGATTACTTGTTGGTTATTACTGCATTGTCGGAACTAGAAGCACAAGCATTTCGCTACACTCGCATTTACATCTGCTAACCATGTGTATGTGACAAATAACATTTGATTTGATTTGATTTGAAAGCGAAGGCTAGCTTTTTCAAACAGAAGTTTTCATCCTGTAGCTCTAACTCCAAAAAGTTTTGGGACACTGTAAAGTCCATGGAGAACAAGAGCACCTCCTCCCAGCTGTCCACTGCACTGAGGCTAGGTAACACGGTCACCACCAATAAATCCATGATAATCAAACATTTCAATAAGCATTTCTCTACGACTGGCCATGCTTTCCTCCTGGCTACCGCAACCCCGGCCAACAGCTCTGCACTCCCCCAAGCTACTTGCCCGAGCCTCCCCCCGCTTCTCTTTCACCCAAATCCAGATCGCAGATGTTCTGAAAGAGCTGCAAAACCTGGACCCGTACAAATCAGCTGGGCTAGACAATCTGGACTCTCTCTTTCTAAAATTATCCGCTGCCATTGTTGCAACCCCTACTACCAGTCTGTTCAACCTCTGTTTCGTATCGTCCGAGATCCCTAAAGATTGGAAAGCTGCCGCGGTCATCCACTCTTCAAAGGGGGTGACACTCTAGACCCAAACTGTTATAGACCTATATTCATCCTGCCCTGCCTTTCTAAAGTCTTTGAAAGCCAAGTTAATAAACAGATCACTGACCACCTTCTCCGCTGTGCATTCCAGTTTCCGAGTTGGTCATGGGTACACCTCAGCCACGCTCAAGGTACTAAACGATATCATAACCGCCATTGATAAAAGACTGTACTGTGCAGCCGTCTTCATCGACCTGGCCAAGGCTTTTGACTCTGTCAATCACCGTATTCTTATCGGCAGACTCAATTGCCTTGGTTTCTCAAATGACTGCCTCGCCTGGTTCACCAACTACTTTGCAGACAGAGTTCAGTGTGTCAAATCAGAGGGCCTGTTGTCCGGACCTCTGGCAGTCTCTATGGGGGTTCCACAGGGTTCAATTCTCGGGCCAACTCTTTTCTCTGTATATATCAACGATGTCGCTCTTGCTGCAGAGGATTCCCTGATCCACCTCTACGCAGATGATACCATTCTGTATACATCTGGACCTTCTTTGGACACTGTGTTAACGAACCTCCAAACAAGCTTCAATGCCATACAACATTCCTTCCGTTGCCTCCAATTGCTCTTCAACACTAGTAAAACCAAATGCATGCTTTTTCGCACCAGCCCGCCTGACTAGCATCACTACTCTGGACGGTTCAGACCTAGAATACGTGGACAACTAAAAATACCTAGGTGTCTGGCTAGACAGTAAACTCTCCTTCCAGACTCATATCAAACATATTCAATCCAAAATCAAATCTAGAATCGGCTTTCTATTTCGCAACAAAGCCTCCTTCACGCACACCACCAAACTTACCCTAGTAAAACTGACTATCGAACCATCCTCTTCGGCAATGTCATCTACAAAATAGCTTCCAATACTCTACTCAGCAAATTGGATGTAGTCTATCACAGTGCCATACGATCTGTATGCTCGAGTCGGCTGGCCCTCGCTACATATTCGTTGCCAGAACCACTGGCTCCAGGTCATCTATAGGTCTATGCTAGGTAAATTCCGCCTTATCTTAGCTCACTGGTCACGATAATAACACCCACCCATAGCATGCGCACCAGCAGGTATATCTCACTGGTCATCTCCAAAGCCAACACCTCTTTTGGCCACCTTTCCTTCCAGTTCTGTGCTGCCAGTGACTGGAACAAATTGCAAAAATTGCTGGAGACTTAGTTCCCTCGCTAAATTTAAACATCAGCTATCTGAGCAGCTAACCGATCGCTGCAGCTGTACATAGTCCATCTGTAAATAGCCCACCTGTCACGCCTTGACCATAGAAAGCTGTTTATTCTCTATGTTGGTTGGGGCGTGATGGTGACTAGGGTGGGTCATCTAGGTGTTTTTGTATTTCTATGGTGGCCTGATATGGTTCCCAATCAGAGGCATCTGTTTATCGTTGTCTCTGATTGGGGATCATATTTAGGTAGCCATTTCCCCATTGGTTTTCGTGGGATCTTGTCTACGGATAGTTGCCTGTGTGCACCAGTAGCTTCACGTTTCGTTTGTGCTTGTTTGTTTTGTTTTGTTGAGTTTCGGTTTATTAAAAATATGTGGAACACCTACCACGCTGCATCTTGGTCTTCATTTAACGACGGACGTGACAGAAGATCCCACCACCAATGGACTAAGCAGCGTGAGCAGGACCCTGGACAAGGACCGGGGAGTATCGCCGTCCGAAGGAGGAGATAGAGGCAGCGAAAGCGGAAAGGCGACGATACGAGGAGATAGCTCAACGAAGCAAGCGCGATAGGCAGCCCCAAAACATTTGGGGGGGCACACAAGAAGATTGGAGGAGTCAGGTTTCAGACCTGAGCCAACTCCCTGTGCTTACCGTGGTCATGCACCATGTTATGCGGTGATGCGCACGGTGTCTCCAGTGCGCATTCACAGCCCAGTGCACTCTGTTCCAGCTTCCCGCAGTTGCTGTGCTAGAGTGGGCAATCAGCCAGGATGGATTGTGCCAGCTCAGCGCTCCTGGTCTCCAGTACGTCTCCTCTGTCCAGGATATCCTGCGCCTGTTCTACGCAGAGGTTCTCTGTCCAGAGCCTCCTGCGACGATCTATGGTCCGGTTCCTCCGGCGACGATCCACTGTCCGGTGCCTCCATCGACGACCCATGGTCTGGAGCTTCCGACGAATACGCCCTGTGTCATCCATCATAGATGCCCACCCGGATCCTCACCTATTGAGTCAGGGTTTGAGGTCGGAGTCCGCACCTTTGGGGGGGGGGGGGGGTACTGTCACGCCTTGACCAAAGAAAACGGTTTATTCTCTATGTTGGTTGGGGCGTGATAGTGACTAGGGTGGGTCATCTAGGTGTTTTTGTATTTCTATGGTGTCCTGATATGATTCCCAATCAGAGGCAGCTGTTTATCATTGTCTCTGATTGGGGATCATATTTAGGTAGCCATTTCCTATGGATAGTTGCTTGTGTGCACCAGTAGCTTCACGGTTCGTTTGTGCTTGTTTGTTTCGGTTTATTAAAAATATGTGGAACGCCTACCACGCTGCACCTTGGTCTTCATTTAACAATGGACGTGACACCACCCAATCTACCTACCTCATCCCCATATTGTTTTTATTTACTTTGCTGCTCTTTTGCACACCAGTATCACTACTTACACACCATCATCTGCTCATCATCATCTGCTCATCTATCACTCCAGTGTTAATCTGCTAAAGGCAGGGTAGCCTAGTGGTTAGAGCGTTGGACTAGTAACCGGAAGGTTGCAAGTTCAAATCCCAGAGCTGAAAAGGTACAAATCTGTCGTTCTGCTCCTGAACAGGCAGTTCAGTTCCTAGGCCATCATTGAAAATAAGAATTTGTTCTTAACTGACTTGCCTAGTAAAATAAAGGTAAAATAAAATTGAATTACTTTGCTACTATGGCTTATTTATTGCCTTACCTCCTCATGTCATTTGCACACACTGTATATAGACTTTATTTTTTTTCTATTGTGTTACTGACTGTACGGTTGTTTATTCTATATGTAACTCTTGTGTTGTTTCTGTCACACTGCTTTGCTTTATCTTGGTCAGGTCGCAGTTGTAAATGAGAACTTGTTCTCAACTAGTTTACCTGGTTAAATAAAGGTGAAATACAATTTTACAAATTGACAAACAAACCAAAACAAAGGCAGACACTAGACACTGGGTGATTAATTCACCTTTCAGCAGGACAATAACCCCTAATGTAAAGCCAAATCTACACTGGAGTTGCTTACCAAGAAGACAATGAATGTTCCTGAGTGGCCGACTTAGTGTTTTGACTTTTAAATCTACTTGAACATTTATGGCAAGACCTGGAAATGGTTGTCTAGCAATTATCAACAACCAAATTGACAGAGTTGAAGACGCACATTTCAGGTGTGGAAAGCTCTTGGAGACTTATCCAGAAAGACTCACAGCTGTAATTGCTGCCATCAGTGCTTCTACAAAGTATTGACTCAGGGGTGTGAATACTTATGTAAATTAGATATTTCTTTATTTAATTTTCTATAAATGTGTAAACATTTATAAAAACATGTATTTACTTTGTCATTATGGTGTATTGTGTGTAGATGGGTGAGAGAGAAAAATCTATTCAATCCATTTAGAATTCAGGCTGTAACATAAATGTGGAATAAGTCAAGGAGTATGAATACTTTCTGAAGGCACTGTATATGGGGTATACAACCATCCCAGCTCTGCAGATTTTGCTGCGAAGAGACCGAATCATTAGATCCCTTGTTTTGGTACTGCCCATATGCAGCTTGTTGTTGGTCACAGGTTCAGGAATGGCTGAAGAATTACAACATTTACCTGGAATTAACTCTACAAATAGCACTGCTGTGAGATTTGAAAAGTAATAGTCAATACTCAGCAAAATATTTTATCTTTAATTTACAATCTGGAGAATCTATGAGAATGGAAAGGTTCAGGACTTTTGTGAAATATCACAGCATAGTTAAAAAATGATATGGCTAGTAGAAATCAAAACTGGATGGTGTTCAGAGATGTATAGGGTTGAGGGGAGCTGAAGGGTGGGACTAAAAATAACAAAAAAACAAGATAATTATTGTAAAATAAACTGTCTGTAAATTGTATATAGTATGTATAAGATGGAAGTAGAAGCTTAAGTGTTGTTGTCCATTAGTTTACTCCTATTAGTGGAGGGATGAAAGGGTTTGGAGAAAATAGTAAAGAAGGAAAATATATGAAAAATAGATATTTACCCCAAAATATATAGGGGATTGGAAATGATGCAGACAATTACATTGATAGAAGCCACAATCTATCTGCAATATTAAAGCTGATCTACCCATAAACAAAACAAACTGTAAAAGTGCTTTCACAGTGAATTAAGGCTGATCTTGACAGCCTATCGGCAGTGGTCAATGATCTTGAACCTTTGCATGCCAGGGATGGTTCAGTTTGGTTCGACAGTTACTCTGTATTTCACTCTGTATCTCGGTACCTCATACATTTCTTACATTATTTCTCCCCAGGTTATCACAGTGTTATGGCCTTGCTACAACACTGAAGAGCCATAGGAGAAGGCTCGACTGTGCTGTGTTTCTGTTCAGATCTGCATCCCCATTTATTTAATTAATAGTCCTGTAGTCCTGTAATCACTTGGAGAGACTGGAGGCCTGCTAGGGGTTCTCATGTTTAGCACAGGGCACATCTCCTGACTGGCTGCTTGAGCTGGAGGACCTTATTTTTTAGAAATGCCATCATTCTCTCCAAACGCTTTGACATGTGTCAAGGTGAGTTTGAGTCTGGTTGCTGTGCAGTTTTGGGCGATAAAACATCCTTATGTGCACTTGAGTCGTTCCATTATAGTGCTCTGTATAGGTAAGTGGTATACAGTATATGCAACCTCTCTAAGTCATGCAGGAAAAGGGTATTGGCCCCGTCGATGGGAGAGGGTCAGAATAACCACAGTCATAACAAATCACATCAGGTTAACATCTCATCCAATGCACACTTTCATCACAAAGCCTGTGCCACATAGAACTGGGCCTATATAAGCAACACAAAAACATTCTGCTCTAGAGATGCTATCACATCTTCTCTGTCTCCTCTGTTTTGGGCTTTTAGGGGTTGATGGGTTGTCATTATTTCCCCTGTATTACCAGCAGATGTCTCAGTAAGGAGTAGTCCAATAACCTACAATAAAAGTGAGAATTAATGACGTATGCATACCAAGATCCCAGCAGGATACGCTTTGCAGTGAAACATCTAACTAAAACCTCCCATTTTATTTATTTACACCCGTAAATACTTTCCTATCTCAATGTTCACTGACCCCATGACCTTGTCTATTACCGGCACTGTTGAATGGGCCTCATTTCCAAAATCATTATTATACAGAGATGATTCATTTCCATTAAGAGTATGGGAAAATGTGAAGTCTGACCACACGCCATGATTTATGTCCCGCTGGGTGTGTTTGATTTGGTGGCACCGTGTCAAGAGGGAGGCCAAAGAGAAAGCTTATTTGCTTATTTCTGGACATGAGTAGTCACATTGTACTGAAATGGTTAATCAAGTGACAGTGAGAAATGTGAATGAGGCAACAGTATTTACTTTAGTCTTTGAGTGGATGAAGCTATAGGGGCCACTAGATTCTAAGGGAAATTCCTGCACATATGAATGGTTTATATAAACACTCATGGGAGGACATTTCAACATCTGAGATATCACACACAGGAAACCAGACGTTCTCAACACCCCTACAGAAACCAGGAAACTCCTACTTCTCATGCAGGCTTTATCTGTGAAGGACACACCTCTTTCTCCTCTTACTATACTCACTCTCACACACACAACCACATTCACACACATGCACAAAGACACCCACACTCATACACAGAGTGGAGCTTGTGGCAGTCCAGCTGAACAAATACACTGGAGGTGTAAACTGAAAAGATTCAAGTTTGAGATTTTCTACAGGATTATCCAAAATGAGCAGCTCTTTCTCAGCCAAAATCCAGTCCAAAATGGAACTGGCTAAAGATATGAAGGAGGAGGATAAGTTGTACAGATATAATGGAGTGCTGTACCCTGTCCTCATGAGTCCAGAGGAGAACCTGAAGGCTATGGAGAGGCTGGAAGCAAGAGCAGATGATGTCATGTTAGTTGCATATCCCAAATGTGGTAAGTCAAAAAAAATATTTTAATGAAAAAACTGTATTTAGATGGTCAGAAGAATGTGCATTAGTAAAGTCATGTGTAGTTAGCTCCTTGAGAGACATCCTTTGGTAATGAGCATCTTGATTAAGCATTTATGTTTTCTAATAGTCACTGACTACCTTATTATATCAAGTTTAATCAGTGGAAAAAGGAGTGTTCCACTTGGTATTTACAAGTCTACTCTGCCTATACCTACTGTACACGCTTAGAAAAAAGGGTTCCAAAAGGGTTCTTCGGCTGTCCCCATAAAAAAAAAACTGAGTTCCAAGTAGAACCTTTCTTGGCTCCAGGTAAGTCCATAACCATGTGTGTGAGGTGTATACTTTTGTCTCAAAGTAGATGTAAGACTACCAAGAAATGCTGTATGACCATGATTTAGCCCTCTGCAGTAAAAGGTTAAGGTTCTAGATAGCACCTTTTTTTATAATAGGCTCAAGTTCAAAATACAATTGGGGTAATGAATCTTACTCATAGTGTCTTACACATAGCTCATAGCCTATGATATTTTGTCTTGCTGTGTATTTAAAAAGGAGACAGACAAAAGGTATTTGACTTGCGAACTGGGTTTGAAGTGATCTAAAATTCAGTTTTACAATGGATGGGCCTCTGAATGTTTGGACTTGCAGAATACGATCTGTGTGCTTTTGGGTAGGCCCTCCCTGTCAGGCAAAAATGGTTGCAATAAAGTCTGTTTCTGGTTATAACCTTGTCAAAACAACACAGTTTTGCAGCTTTGTCAGCTCTTTCCACTGCACACTATGTCAGTAAGGTAATCAGTGTTGAGGAATGTTGAATTAAACACAGGCCGCTCTGCACACTGGCAGAGAGGCACCCATGTAACAACGGTTAATGTAATAACACAGGTTAATGTAATACCTTGTAACCACGGTTAATGTAATAACACGGGTTAATGTAATAACACGGGTTAATGTAATAACACCGGTTAATGTAATAACACTGGTTAATGTAATACCTTGTAACCACGGTTAATGTAATAACACAGGTTAATGTAATAACACGGGTTAATGTAATAACACCGGTTAATGTAATAACACCGGTTAATGTAATAACACTGGTTAATGTAATACCTTGTAACCACGGTTAATGTAATAACACGGGTTAATGTAATAACACGGGTAAATGTAATAACACCGGTTAATGTAATAACACTGGTTAATGTAATACCTTGTAACCACGGTTAATGTAATAACACAGGTTAGTGTAATAACACTGGTTAATGTAATACCTTGTAACCACGGTTAATGTAATAACACAGGTTAATGTAATAACACGCGTAAATGTAATAACACCGGTTAATGTAATAACACTGGATTAATGTAATACCTTGTAACCACGGTTAATGTAATAACACCGTCTAATGTAGTAACACTGTTTAATGTAATAACACCGGTTAATGTAATAACACGGGTTAATGTAATACCTTGTAACCACGGTTAATGTAATAACACGGGTTAATGTAATACCTTGTAACCACGGTTAATGTAATAACACAGGTTAATGTAATACCTTGTAGCAACGGTTAATGTAATGACACCGGTTAATGTAATAACACCGGCTAATGTAATAACACCGGCTAATGTAATACCTTGTAACAACGGTTAATGTAACAACACCGGTTAATGTAACAACACCGGTTAATGTAATAACACTGGATTAATGTAATACCTTGTAACCACGGTTAATGTAATAACACCGTCTAATGTAATAACACTGTTTAATGTAATAACACCGGTTAATGTAATAACACGGGTTAATGTAATACCTTGTAACCACGGTTAATGTAATAACACAGGTTAATGTAATACCTTGTAACCACGGTTAATGTAATAACACCGTCTAATGTAATAACACTGTTTAATGTAATAACACCGGTTAATGTAATAACACGGGTTAATGTAATACCTTGTAACCACGGTTAATGTAATAACACAGGTTAATGTAATACCTTGTAACCACGGTTAATGTAATAACACCGTCTAATGTAATAACACTGTTTAATGTAATAACACCGGTTAATGTAATAACACGGGTTAATGTAATACCTTGTAACCACGGTTAATGTAATAACACAGGTTAATGTAATACCTTGTAACCACGGTTAATGTAATAACACCATCTAATGTAATAACACTGTTTAATGTAATAACACCGGTTAATGTAATAACACCGGTTAATATAATAACACGGGTTAATGTAATACCTTGTAACCACGGTTAATGTAATAACACAGGTTAATGTAATACCTTGTAGCAACGGTTAATGTAATAACACCGGTTAATGTAATAACACCGGCTAATGTAATATCACCGGCTAATGTAATACCTTGTAACAACGGTTAATGTAACACCGGTTAATGTAACAACACCGGTTAATGTAACAACACCGGCTAATGTAATAACACCAGCTAATGTAATACCTTGTAGCAACGGTTAATGTAATAACACAGGTTAATGTAATACCTTGTAACAACAGTTAATGTAATAACACAGGTTAATGTAATACCTTGTAACAACGGTTAATGTAATAGCACAGGTTAATGTAATACCTTGTAACAACAGTTAATGTAATAACACAGGTTAATGTAATACCTTGTAACAACAGTTAATGTAATAACACAGCCTCCCGGGTGGCACAGTGGTTAAGGGCGCTGTACTGCAGCGCCAGCTGTGCCATCAGAGACTCGGGGTTCGCGCCCAGGTTCTGTCGTAACCGGCCGTGGGGCGACGCACAATTGGCCTAGCGTCGTCCTGGTTAGGGAGGGCTTGGTCGGTAGGGATGTCGGTAGGGATGTCCTTGTCTCATCGCACACCAGCGACTCCTGTGGTGGGACGGGCGCAGTGCCAGGTACACGGTGTTTCCTCCGGCACATTGGTGCGGCTGGCTTCTGGGTTGGATGTGCGCTGTGTTAAGAAGCATTGCGGCTGGTTGGGTTGTGTATCGGAGGACGCATGACTTTCAACCTTCGTCTCTCCCGAGTAGCGATGAGACAAGATAGTAGCTATGAAATTGGGGAGAAAAAGGGGTAAAAATTCAAAAAAAATAAAAATAATTTGTAATAACACAGGTTAATGTAATAACACGGGTTAATGTAATGACATGGGTTAATGTAATAACACTGGTTAATGTAATAACACAGGTCAATGTAATACCTTGTAACAACAGTTAATGTAATAACACAGGTTAATGTAATAACACAGGTGAATGTAATAACACAGGTTAATGTAATACCTTGTAACAACAGTTAATGTAATAACACAGGTTAATGTAATGACACCGGTTAATGTAATGACACAGGTTAATGTAATGACACAGGTTAACATCTAAATGTTAAACATTTTTAAATTGATAATGTAGTAACTTTAACCGATCATGTAATACCATTCCAAAATCTATGCTTCAGGGGGGCATCCGGAATAAAGCTTGTCCAGAGAAGACAAGGTGAGTGCTACCATTAGTCCTGTGTCATGCCAACAGTAAAGCATCTTGAGACCATTCATGTGTGGGGTTGCTTCTCAGCCAAGGGAGTGGACTCACTCACAATTTTGCCTAAGAATAAAGAATGGTACCAATACATCCTCCAAGAGAGCAACTTCTCCCAACCATCCAGGAACAGTTTTGTGACGAACAATGCCTTTTCCAGCATGATGGAGCATCTTGCCATAAGGCAAAAGTGATAACCAAGTTGCTCAGGGAAACAAAACATTGATATTTTGGGTCCATGGCCAGGAAACTCCCCAGACCTTAATCCCATTGAAAATTTGTGGTCAATCCTCAAGGATGCGGGTGGACAAACAAAACCAAGGGGTCCAAGTCAGTCACACAGGTTTTCCCTATGAGGTTCATCCATCTCTCTGCTGTATAGAGACATCCCTCTCTCTACAGTACATGCACTTATTTGACACTATCAAGATAACTGAACATGCACATATAATGCAGTCAATTTAATATAATGAAATAATGCAAGTGAAGGTGAATCCCCAATATCAGCTTTACGCTTTTTTCAAACACAAAATAATTTTAAAAAGTACTACTTTCAAATGGAGATAGCTTCAACAACGCTGCCCATGCTGTCACAGACACCATAATGGCACAGATACAAAGATGAGTCCTCTATCTAACTCTATGGGCCCTGTATGAGGACAAAGCCCCATGTTTCTGTAATCATCTGCATATGACATAAACATGGTTTATGTGGTCATGTACCTGCTGGGTGGCCGGTAGCCTAGTGGTTAGAGCATTGGGTCAGTAACCAAAAGGTTGCTGGTTTGAATACCTGAGTAAACAAGGTGAAACATCCGTCTGTGCACTTGAGCAAGGCACTTAATCCTAATTTGCTCCAGGGACACTGTACTACTATTGCTGAAACCATTTTATGGATCTTACAAAACACTAGGGGCTGGTTTCCTAGATCCAGATTAAGCCTAGTACTCGACTAAAGTGCACTTTCAATGGAGAATAGTTTTTCATCCATGACTAGACTCAATATCTGAATGGGATTGCCCCTGATATTACAAATATTTTGGGATAATGCAATAATAACTCTTGTCTCATGGTGAAACATGACACTTTTCGTAGAATATCAAAGGACACTACACCTCTCTATTCCCGATCCCTCTGTGTAAATTGAAAAAGATTCTCTTAATGCTCAAGTGTAAATGGACCTGAATGTTCTCTGTGTCTGGCAGGTTTTAATTGGATGGTGGCGGTGCTGCGTAAAATAATAGCACAAGCAACTGGTGAAAAAGCAGAGTCCAAATTCCCTCCATTGATGGAGTTCCTTGGGACCGAAATGCTCCAGGTTTGTTCAATACTAGTTGACTTCCTGTAGCTTTAGCAACACTGCAGGTTTGTCTGCCTCAAATAAGTCAAATATAGAAATACTACATGTGTAATTTATTGGAAATGCTGTTTATGGATTATTTGGTTCACTAATGCACAGATCCCCTGTAGTCTAAAGATGTTCTATAGTTATATTGGGAGGTGTTCAGGTAACTTTAGGTCTATAAAGTAGGTTTTCAAGACAGAGAGAATGTCTATACAGTCAGGTGTAAAGGACGTCACACTGCTTGTTCAGCGAGTGCCGCTTTCTCCTGAGTCGGCACATACCGAGGCTCGAACTCAGAACGTCTGCCTCGCAAACACATGTGACCACCCTCCCGATGCATCTATCTAGTCGGCAGCGCAAGTTGAGACAATTCAGGCAGAGGAGTGAGTTTCACAGATCCCCATCTGCTAAATAGTAATTTCATTTTGCTGTTCTGTAACTGGCCACAATAATTACATGCAGGTGTTGCAATCATGCTGTGATCCAATAAGGCTAGTTAGTGAATGTTAGTAAATTGCTAACACATGTTCTGTGAGTGCCCTCCACTGAATGCCCTCATGAGCCTCTGTGTGTGGAAATGTTAGCACAGCTTGACCTCATCCAAGAAGAGGGGTCTACCTACAGTATACACCCGTGATTCTCACATCGAATGCAATTAACTGTGGAGAATATAGTGAGATTCATTCATATAAAAGTGTTTTCTATGGCTATCTGTGTCAGGAGTGAAAAGTTTGTTCACTGAACTTGCGAGCTCCTGTGCCTAAAATTATATAACATGCCTGTTTGCACAGTGTCTGTTTAGAGGAGTTAGAGCAACAGCATACCATGGCTCACGTAGCGTTAAATGGATGCCTTGTCTATCTCGCAGGTTTTTCACCAAGCACCGTCCCCTAGATTTCTGGGGACGCACATGCACCCAGATAACATTCCTGAATCCTTCACCACAAAGAAAACAAAGGTATGTACTTTCAACCAGAATACAGGTGTTGTGGAACTCACAATTACTATGACATTTTTACAGCTTTTTTTAATGCTCCACAGTAGTTCCTCTTTTTATACAAAATTCCATCACAACTTCCTCCAAACAGCAACGTGTAATTCCCCTGTTGTGTAAGAGTGAAAGCTTTTCCTGTGTAGTATGGCAGCTAGTGTTTCTCTGCAGAGGCAGCCACAGCAGAGAGCGTACCACACAGACACATACACTGCAAATCACACACTGTACAGAGTACATGGTAGACTGATTAAGCACACACTGTACAGAATACACGGTAGATGGAATAATCAAATAGCATACACACGTAGGACACTTTTCAGCAGACAGTAACTATGCTACACTGAAATATAAAACCTCCAACTTGCAGTACAGTGTGTCTCACAACTCGCCATAACTCTGCCCTTCCCTTCCCTCAGTGTAATGAACACAGGGGAGACAGAGAGCTGGTTTCAAACACAGGGAGCAGCATGTGTTTATTGAAAAGGACCACAGGAGGAGGCAGGTAGCTGGGTCCAGGGGCAGGCAGGTCTTACACAGGGGGTCCAAAGTCAACAGTACAGGCAGTGAAAAGGCTAGTAACGTAGTCCAGGAGATCAGGCAATAGGTAGATAACAGGCTAAAGTACAGGCAGGGAATAGCCAAAAAGGCATCGCTAGTTTTTGCCTGCCTCACTATCATACACGGGAGGCGTAAATCATGGTGAAAGACATGTCAGAAAACAAACAATACCTCACGGTGATGGGGTGCAAAGAACTGAACTAAATAGTGTGTGATAATGACATAGAGGTGTATATTCAGGTGATTAGGATCTGGAGAGTGAGCTGCATTCAGGGGATCTACGTGTTTGAGGGTGTGGGTTGGAAGCAGACGTTACACTCAGGATATAAACTTTAAAGAATGTCCTGGATCAGTCTATAAAAAATATACTGTTGTCATTATCATGTTATGGTCTTCTGTTGATCAAAAACAGATGCTGGTGATATTCAGGAACCCGAAAGACACAGTGGTCTCCTTTTATCACTTCTCAAACAAGAACCCAGTGCTACCCACTGCAAAGTCCTGGGACTGCTTCTTCTCAGAGTTTATGAGTGGAAAAGGTACCTAATGTGAAGAGCCCTTATGAAAATTGGGTTTATATATTGGAGTTTGCTTTATACAAAAGTATAACTTGAGTCAGTTGTATTACAGTAAGATTTGTACCTTTACAGTACAAAGCCTCACCTGAACAGTAATTTCCTATTCCTAGTTCCCTGGGGTTCATATTTTGACCATGTACTTGGCTGGGAGAGGAGAATGGATGACCCTAACGTGATGATAGTCACCTTTGAGGAGTTAAAACAGGTATCAGGTATTCCTTTCGTTTTGAATACAGACATTAGTTTTGATTGGTCTGCTTTCTGTCATTTACATTCTGTCATGTTAATTATGACCCACACAGAACCTGAGTGACGGTGTGCGAAGGGTCTCTGAGTTCTTTGGTTTCAGTCTCAGTGTTGCCCAGGTCCAGACCATCGCAGAGGAGAGCACCTTCAATGCTATGAAGGAGAGCTCCAAGGCCTCACACGGCCAGATGGGCAACGTCTTCTTCAGGAAAGGTGTGTATGTATGTATACGTGAGAGAGTGACAGAGGGAGCAAGAGAGAGAAAGAGCGCTGTATGTGGATAGAGGGAGCTTTGTTCCAGGGTTTGTTTAATACCACCCACTGGAAACAGAAATTGTGGGATTATGGCAACACAAACAAACACTTGATATGTATGTTGACTATGAGTACAGACTCATGTCTCCGGTCTCCTGGTCCTCTCTATCCTTTAACATCCCTTGTCCTTTCCAGGGAAATAAAGCATTGTCAGACTGACCTTTGGTGACCTCCTATAGGTTGAATTAATGATTAAGTGCCAAAAAAGTAACAGGGTTGATGATTTCAAATCAGCCATAAATCCCCTTATGATAGGGGGAATTGAAGCGTGTTGTCTGCCACAGGGAGGGACAATTGAATGCAAATTTCAAACCTTTTTTAATGGTTAAAACATTTCTAGCCTGCCTATCTGTGGATAACATGGTTGACATGTTATGCTCAACCCACTCAGTTTCCTACCACAAAACATCAGAAAATGGCTTAAAAGAGCCGAACAGGCTCACCTGCTTTTACACTATGATTTGACTAGGATGTTCAATGTTCCTTTTAGAAAAAAAAAAGAATAGTTTCACCATATTAAAATGAGAGTTCAGTTCATGTAATAGGGTTGACCTTAAAATGAGGGACGGGTTTACATTTTTTCTCCATAAATCACATGAAATAAATAATCTTCACAAATGACTGTCAAAAGCAACAAAGATAACTAGAGCTTTACAATGATGGTGAAAACTTGGAGAAATATTGAGGTTAAGTGGGTTAAAATCTAAGGAGTCACAGAAAAGGCTGCATTTTTTCACTTTAGCAAGTCTTTATTCATTTTAAAAAGATTTATTGAATTTTCCATGTGGTCTATATTATAGAGCACTTTATTTAATGAATCAGGCTTTTAAAATCCAATATTGGTACACAATCTCTAATTAAAATATCAAAGGGACACAGAAGGAACTAATTTCATGGAAAGACCCATATATTGTATGTTTCATACTCACCATGTACATTCACAGTACTGCATGTCTTAGGTGTAAAGTTGAGGTAATCCTAACATCAAGAAAAGGGATACAACTGTACAACTTTTACAATATGTAGGCTACCTCACACTACCTTAAATACTAGGTCAACAGTAATCTAAAAATAACTGTAATCTAAAGATAATTTGCCTCATGCTTTATGTCCAAACTGCAGAGTACTAGAAAATGTGATGTCACTCTTGCTGTACATTGATCATGTGTTTGTCTTGTTCATGTGTTTTTGATGGGTATTTCCTCCACAGGTGAAGTAGGGGACTGGAAGAACCATTTCACCGTAGCACAAAGCCAGGAGATGGACACAGCATTCAAGAAGCACCTGGCAGGGACAACACTGGGGGCCAAACTAAAGTATGACCTGTACTGCAAGTAGACAGCAGACTGGACAAACACTTACTGAGCTGAGACAGGATACAAGGGAAACACTGACAGGGAAGTTCAACTCCAACAGGCAGGCTGGTATGCAGTAGCTAAACTGACATTCACAATGAAGTATTTGGTGGTGCAACACTTGTTACTACAGAAACGCTTTATTCCACTTGGCTATCCTACACTGGAGCCATTGAAGGGCATTTTTGTGAAAGTGTGACATGAGAAGAGTGGAGACTGGTGGGAGGAGCTAGAGAGGGATGGGCTCCTTGTAATGGTTGGATTATATGTAACAAAGTCAAACATGGTTTCCATATGTTTGATACTGTTCCATTAATTCCATTCCAGCCTTTACAATGAGCCTGTAATCTATAGCTCCTCCCACCAGTCTCCACTGCATGAGAAAAAGTAGACATGACAATGAGACTTAATGATAGATTTCTTTACCTTGTAATCCTTGTTTTTATATCACTGTTTGTAGATTAAAGTTGGTTAATTGATTGATATCGGCCTTCTTGTATGTATTTTACAACATTTCAAGATGTCAGTGGAGGCTACTGAGGGGCAAACGGCTCATAAATGGCTGGAATAGAGCGAATGGAATGTCAAACACATGGAAACCATGTGTTGATGTTGATGCCGCTCCAGCCCTTACTACGTGCCCGTCCTCCCCAATTAAGGTGCCACCAACAACCTGTGCAAGATGTTGTACTTTCAGTTCAGAGTAATGGAATGTGTCAAAAAGTCTAGTTCTACAAATGACATGCCACATGACAAACTATAATAATCATATGCTCAAAGTCCTTGCTATAACACATTTGAGATCATATGGTAACCTACTTTAATGCAGGCCAGCAATGTGACAGGTTGCACGCAATAAAACCCTTGGATTGCAATGCATACAATACTAGATTCAAAGCAAATAGAATTATTCCATTTGGAAAAGGTGACCAAGATGAGACGGTCTGTAAATTTAAAGTAAAACGTTCCATAAATTCTTAATTGTAAAGAGTGACAATCAAATTTTAAAAAACTGAGACTATGGTAGCCTACTGATGTGATATTCACCATACATACAGTATACATTGCGATATTCACCATATATATTGTCTATGATATTTGTGCTGTATGAGGGCCTACACTGGGGATGGCACCATTTCTTCCCTTAGTTGATAATTCCCATTATCCGTGAAACCCGTTTTGATTTAGTGAAAGAATGTCTATATCCAGTCGGTACAATATAGAACAAAAATGTTCAAATGCACTGTAGGCTACCTGTTATTGATAATGTTTTAGTTGCTTGCCATTGGTACTTTCTTAACGTGGGACGAAGGCTGTGTTTACACAGCCACTCTAAGAACCCAAATCTTATTTTCTTTCTATATCTGATCCACACACTCAGTTTTACATATGACTGATATCTGATGTGCACATTCACACTGATGTAACCTCTGAAGTAGCACCAGAGAGGAAGAGGCAAAGCGAGAGTTCTCTCTCGCCAAAATAAGCCCAATGCGTTTCTATGATGTTATTTTGGACCTAAGCTTGTTACCTGCCTTCCCGCCTTTAAGACAACGACTCCCATTGTTAAGCTGGAGACATGAGCATCTCAACACTATATACAGATCTCTGGTAGCACACAGATACAATTTTTTGTCACTGATGCTTTAAAAAAAAAAGGTTATTGCAGGTCAAGTGCAACAACAAAGAACTTCAGAGCAAAAGCAATAATCACATCTGAGCATCCAGACAGAGACAGCATATGGAGGATCAGGATTCAAAAGATCAGATTCCATGTTTTTTGTTGTTGCTTTTTACAAATTAGGCAAAAGAGCAGATAGGTATCAGACAGTGGAGGCTGCTGAAGGGAGGACGGCTCATAATAATGGCTGGAACGGAGCAAATGGAAACCATGTGTTTGATGTTGTTGATACCGTTCCACCTATACCGCTCCGGCCATTACCACGTGCACGTCCTCCCCAATTAAGGTGCCGCCAAACTCTTGTGGTATCAGATATGCAAATAATTGGCAAAATATCTTAATTGGACTGCCTGTGTAAATGAAGCCTAAGCATCGTTATTAGCTACATATCTAGATATTGGTTAATCAACCACCCTGTTAATTGGTCAATCAATCAGATAATCAGAAATACCATGTTATAAAAAATAGACTGGTTTTGTAACATAGAGTAGACCTACCTCTGCGTTCACAGTCTCTACCATATACTACAGGTAACTGCCAAAATAAAGGAAACACCAACATAAAATGTCTTAATAGGGTATTGGGCCACCACAAGCCAGAACAGCTTCAATGCACCTTGGCATAGATTCTACAAGTGTCTGGAACTCTATTGGAGGGATGCAACACCATTCTTCCTCAGTACATTTTGTTCTTTGTTGATGGAAACCACTGTCTCAGGCACAGCTCGAGAATCTCCCGTAAGTGTTCAGTTGGGTTGAGATCTGATGACTGAGGTGGTTTACATTTTATGGGGGCAGGCCATGGTAGTTTAAATAAGGGCCTGCTCAGGGATGTTAATTGCTTAATTAACTCAGGAACCACACCTGTATGGGAGCACTTACTTTCAATATACTTTGTATCCCTCGTTTACTCAAGTGTTTGCAGTTAGTTGGCTATAGTCTATTCTCTGCTGACATCTAGTGAGTGTAAGTCACACAACATAATTTGAATTTAAATTCCTGGGTTTCAGTGCACTTTATGATGAGACATTAAAGAAATGATGCAGTGCATTACATGCAAATATTTTTTTACTCATTGAATCGTTGATTAAATTGTTCCCATTTACCTATACACGTACACTACATCATCAATATTTATGAGCAAGTTCTGGGCATGTACAAACAGTACATGTCTGTCTCAAACACCATTCTCTCTCATTTTGCTGACAGAGACATTTTACATTAAAAAAAAACATATGATACTGCTGCGTGTACACATCCCAATAAAAAAAATAACACAAATTGGTGTTTTGAGAAATCAGATCAGCTCTGAAAATTATCGAATGTGAAAAGATCTGAAGATTGGTCAAAAGACCAATTAGTGGGAAACTATCAGAATTGGGCTGCCTGTGTAATCGCAACCATGTTTCATTTTGTACACGTTTCAGCTACACATCGAGTGACATCATCCGGACGCGGAAGTTGACTGTGAAAGTGACAATCTTCAGTTGTGTCTGGTTGTGCTCTGTGTGCTCCGCTTGACAATGGATATTTCCCAACAAGAGAGGACATATGAGACATCAATGGCTGACAAATCTACTCCAAGTAGTCTTGCAAGATACCTCGATGGTGAATTTTGGGAAACCAAAGATCATATTCGTGAAGAAATATCCCAAGGCGAGCCCTTTCGAACTAGCAGGTTCGTGATCTCTTACTGGTGGTTTTATCCAACTTTTCTATCATATGTTGATCATCACGATTTAATCCTGTGGTAGCTAAGGTTTAAGGACATGCTCTTTTACGTATCTATCTACAGTTTTCAGCGGTTGGCAAATCATGTCACGGCTTTATGAAAAGGGCTTGTGCGGCTACCAGCTGTTGCGCGTTGCGCGCACATCTGGATAAAAAATAATGCTAATTTCCCGCTGCGATGTTAATTTTCAGTTCAATGTTCATGTTAAGTTCTGTCACATACTAAAATGTAATACATTTTTATTCTACAGTTATGGTCTCACGTTGGACCAGAATAGAGATTTGACAGTGGAGAGACTGGAGTATGTCTTAACGAGGCCACTAATGCGACATCACCTCAAAGATCAGGTGAACGAATTCAGTCTTACACCCCTCAACTGATACCAATTTTACACCTTGCAATTGCAAATGTTTGTCTGGGTGTTGTTCAGTTATGAAACTGTGTTTTTATGTCTTGAGGGGTTTTAGATGAAAGAGAAACAACCAGGCTTCATAGCCAAGAGCTTGGGTATCACGGAACTGATATGCTCTGCAGATATGTCCACTGGAGTAAAGGTATGCTAATTGGCTTCTCCAACACACACACACACACACACACACACACACACACACACACACACACACACACAGCTTGTCATAGGCATTTATTTACATAACCAAATCCATGTATGATTACACTGTACCGGCTGTGTGTACTCGCTGTCTGTACAGTGCTCTTTGGTGTTCTCCCCTCTGGTCCACAGTTGGGTGTTGTCTGTGGCTTGTTTGGTGGTGCAGTCACAAACCTTGGAAGCCCTGGTCAGAAGAAAAAATGGTATCTCCCGGTTACGGTATGTGTCCACTGCCACTCACACAGCTCACATGCAAAGTAATATAACAGATCATTTACAGCTTTTGTTCAATGTCTGCCTCTTGTCGTTACATTCTTACAATGCATGCACTTGTATATAGCTTTTTCCGCCATACACATTCATTCATCCACAGCACATATTGCCATTGGATGTTGTCATTTATCTGATACAACAATGGATTTAGCCTTTAATTTTGAACTCTTTGTCAAATCATCATCCTAATTGTTTTGGTTGAATGACTGATGGGTGTGACTTCTGTCAGGATTCAGAGTTCACTGGGATGTTTGCCATGACAGAGAGGGGTCATGGGAGTAACGTCCGGGGAATCCTTACAGAGGCCTGCTACGAGCCATCTACACAGGTCAGCTTAATAACATGCAGAACACACTCACGAATCATGTGACACCATTGAGGCAATGCGGAATTCTGAACTGATGGACAGTCGTTTGGTTCCACAAGGCAGCGGCCTATTTTCACCACTCAACATGGACCAACTGTACCAGTCAGTTGGGTTAGGATGAAATTCTAACTAACTAATTCCACTAGTTACAGTTACACTATGTGCAGAGGACAATCTACCACATACCCCACATGATAGTCTGTTGTACCTGGTCCGTAACACAGTGGACTAGATCATATTGTGTTACATAACTACATCAATATGTATGTGAAATGTGCAGGTCATATCAAGTACATACAGTATGTTCCCTCTTCGTCTGTGTTTCATGCCTTTCTTTACTGATCCCTGTACTCATGGAGTCCAAGAGAAGCATGGATATCATCATCATTTCGTTATACATTCATCTTTTGGCCTTCAGGAGTTCATCATCCACACACCGTGTGAGGATGCCCAGAAGATGTACATCGGAAACTCCATGAAGGGGAATTACGCCTCTGTGTTCGCTCAGCTCATCATCAATGGAGATTCCCAAGGTGGGACTCACTCAATACAACAGTCTGTCTGCTATGGATTGTGTTTAGCAACAGCCCCTGTGCATTTACTAATGTGTGTTAACATGTTTTATTCATCCCCATAGGTCCTCACTGTTTTATTGTTCCAATCCGAGACCGACATGGAGTCATGAATCCTGGAGTGACAGCCATTGACATGAAGCACAAAGAAGGTAGCTAGTTTTCAATGGCCTGTTTTTCATCTAAGCAGCGTTCTTCTTCCGACTTTATGACAAACACATGAATGTCTCACAGCATCATAATCATTCCTGTCACAAATGCACACCGTTGTGTATTAATATGTGGATTTTCATTGAACATTTGAAACTTAGCCATGTTGTGTGTGTTGTCACAGGCTTACACGGGGTTGACAATGGCATTTTGATATTCGACAATGTCAGGATACCGAGGACGAACCTGCTCAGCAAGTGAGTGGACTGTAACATCTGCTCCACTGCCGGGTCATTAAACAGTTCTCTAGAACTGCCTTTGGAAGTTGAATGCATTCTAGATATCATTGGAATATGTCCTCACTTAAATGATTCCTAGCTGTGTACAGTGTACAGTATGCAGCATCAATGTGTTTTATGACCCTCCTGCTCCAGCTTTGGCTGTGTGTCGGCAGATGGGCTGTACTCTTCTCCTGTCCAGAACAAGAGCAAACGTTTTAACGCCATGTTAGCTGCTCTCACCCCTACCAGGCTGGGGCTCACTGTCCAGGCCATAGCTGCCATGAAGGTGAGTTTACAAGGCCATGTGGATTATGATTTAGGCTAGTGTATGTAAACTGATTAGCTCTCTTTAGCTTTGACCATGTTTACCATCTTACTGTGATGGTTGGTGACAGCTAGAGGGCAGTCTTGATTTACGTTACCTCCCTCAACACCGTCATAGGGACAAAGCATAACACTGCTTTTGTTGCACCTTCTTTTATGTTCTACGTGCTATTCTAATGAGAGAAATCAGCTCAGTCATCTGCAGTTTGAGTGGATTATGGGCCTCAGTCTGGGTAAATCTAGGCCAGATGGGTTGGCGTCATAGTCTGCTGTGTATACCCAATGACGGGACTGAATTCCAGGTTGTGTCCCAAGTCTGGCAGGTAACCAAGAGACAATCATACAAAGCTCTGACCACAGGTGACCCTTTGGTGATGTTGGATGGTTGCATAAATAGAATTGTCATACTCTGAATGAGTTGCTAAAACAGATCTGACTTCTTCAAAATATGATTGACTATTATTAGCTTGGGGAGAGCAGAGAAGCATAGAAATCAGAGCTGTTAATAGATCTGGCTCAGATGATGTCTGTGGTGTACTTTTAGACTGATCTTATCAGTGTGTATAGGCTGTGGGTCACAGTAACTTAGTCTTTGAACCTGTACAAAGTTTGCAGCTGTCTTTTAAGTGAAATAAAATAGTACATTATGGTCCATAGACAGTTTCAAATAAACATCGTTTCATAGTTAAGCTTATGGTTTTGTTTTTGGATCTGTAAGAACTTTACACGAAACAAATGTGGATATGATTTTGCCCTGAAGCTTTGCCTACAGATAAAGGCATGTAGCATCAGCACTGTTCTGTGTCGAGATCTTACAGTGTGTCTGTTGTTTTTCTCACCGACAGTTGGGCCTCATCATTGCAGTGCGTTACAGCCACAGGTACAGTACAGTAACATTTTAACCTCTTAAGGGCCCCAGTGCACTTCTGACCCTCCCATACATCCCGCATTAACTAAAAATGAGTTGCTTTTACATTTCATCTGACAAATGCATGTATGCACATATGCAATGGATGTGATTGAGATTGGAATTATATGATTTTCTTTGTTGTATTTCAACTGAAAAGTTTCTGACAGTCATTCTAGTGGTAGTCTTTTGTATTCCTGCTCATACACAGTAGTACTTTTCATAATGTGGAACGTTTACATAAAGCCGATAGAAGTGATGGGTTAGCTCCACGCTAGCCTCGTCGCGAACCAGGCTTCCGTAAACAGTAAGCCTGGGGAAGTTCCATTGCAGAAATCATCTAAAGACAGATCGGAACCCGGTGAAATCAGTGATGCCTCGCAGCACATCAAACCAATCAAATGCCTTGCTTTTTAACATTTTTATAAAATTAAAAGAACCTCATTATTATTATATTTATTTTGTTGAACCCATCCAAGGGTTTTTCTTTATTTTTTTAACTATTTTCTACATTGTAGAATAATAGTGAAGACATCAACACTATGAAATAACACATATGGAATCATGTAGTAACCAAAAAAGTGTTAAACAAATCTAAATATATTTTAGATTTTAGATTCCTCAAAGTAGCCACCTGTTGCCTTTGACAGCTTTGTACACTCTTGGCATTCTCTCAACGACCTGGAATGCTTTTTAAACAGTCTTGAAGGAATTCCCACATATGATGAGCATTTGTAGGCTGCTTTTCCTTCACCCTGCAGTCCAACTCATCCTAATTGGATTGAGATCGGGTGATTGTGAAGGCCAAGTCATCTAATGCAGCACTCTCCTTCTTGGTCAAATAGCTGTTACACAGCCTGGAGGTGTGTTGGGTTATTGTCCTGTTGAAAAACAAATGATAGATCCCACTAAGCGCAAACCTGATGGGATGGTATAATGCTGTGGTAGCCATGCTGGTTAAGTGTGCCTTGAATTCTAAATAAATCACAGCCAGTGTCACCAGAAAAGCACCATCACACCTCCTCCTCCATGCTTCACGGTGGGAACCACACATGTGAGATCATCCGTTCACCTACTCTGCTTCTCAAAGACATGGCGGTTGGAACCATAAATCTCATATTTGGACTCATCAGACCGAAGGACAGATTTCCACCAGTCTAATGTTCATTGCTTGTGTTTCTTGGCCCAAGTAAGTCTCTTCATCTTATTGGTGTCCTTTAGTAGTGGTTTCTTTGTAGCAATTCGACCATGAAAGCCTGATTCACGCAGTCTTCTCTGAACAGTTGATGTTGAGGTGTGTCTGTTACTTGAACTGTGTGAAGCATTTATTTGGGCTGCAATTTCTGAGGCTGGTAACTCTAATGAACATATCCTCTGCAGCAGTGGTAACTCTGGGTCTTCCTTTCTTGTGGTTGTCCTCATGAGAGCCAGTTTCATCATAGCGCTTGGTGTTTTTTAGCGCTTGACTGCAGTTGAAGAAACTTTCAAAGATCTTGAAATGTTCTGGATTGACTGACCTTCATATGTTAAAGTAATAATGGACTGTCATTTCTCTTTGCTTATTTTAACTGTTCTTGTCATAATATGGACTTGGTATTTTACCAAATAGGGCTATCTTCTGTTTATCACCCCTACCTTGTCACAACACAACTGATTGGCTCAAGCGCATTAAGAAGGAAAGAAATTCCACAAATGTACTTTTAACAAGGCACACCTGTTAATTGAAATGCATTCCAGGTGACTACCTCATGAAGCTAGTTGAGAGAATGGCAAGAGTGTACAAAGCTGTCAAGACAAAGGGTGGCTACTTGTCAAATATATTTAGATTTGTTGAACACTTTTTTTGGTTACTACATGATTCCATGTGTGTCATTTCATAGTTTTGATGTCTTTGATGTACAATGTGGAAAATGTGTAAAACAATAAAGCAAAACCCTTGAATGAGTACCTGTGTCCAACATTTTGACCTTTACTGTTCATTTTACATAAACATTTTGCATACATACTTTTTATATAAAGCAATCACATAACAATAGTACATAAACTCTTTAATCCCAACCCTCAGCCACTCTCAGACCATCCCACCTATCACCATAGACCACCCTCGTTTGGTTTCCATGTGCCATATATGCTTAATTTGTGCTGTCATGTTTTACATACATTTTTAACCTTTCCAATCCTATAGTATCCACAAAATGTGAGCTAAAGATTAAAACCTTT
Organism: Oncorhynchus masou masou; assembly: GCF_036934945.1. Taxonomy (NCBI): domain Eukaryota; kingdom Metazoa; phylum Chordata; class Actinopteri; order Salmoniformes; family Salmonidae; genus Oncorhynchus; species Oncorhynchus masou. The sequence continues at coordinate 59,301,772 of NC_088234.1, forward strand.
TCTCCAAGTATTATACGATTTATTGACTGACTATGGCTTTCCAAATTGCCCAACTCTGCTATTTGTAAGGTTCATTTTAAGTGAATGCTATGATAAAAAAAAAAAACATACCTGTGACCAGAGACCAGCTACATAGGGGCAATACCAGAATAAATGATCTAGTGATTCTGTCTCTATGCAGCAAAAGCTACAGAGCTGAGATTGTTGTATGAGATTCTGTTGGTGGCAAGAATTCTGCATAATAATTTAAATTGAAAAACTCAAAGTCTTGAATCAAGTGGTTTTTTTTTGTACCAGTTCATAAACCATGTGCCATGGAATCGGTACATCAAATCTTTTCCCATTTATTTTGCAACCTGTGTGGCGCAGCTGTCAACATTTTTGTCCTCAAATGAAACTGGTAGATTTTTCTATATATGCCAATTCCTTTTAGGCCAATTTGTATCTTTAATATATGGCAGGCAAACAAGTTCCCTACCTTCTCCCTTTTCCACTTGCCTCCTCCATTTTTGTGATAATGCTGCAATCAATTGGTTGTAAGTTTGGATTGAGCAGACAACACATATATTTTCGATAGCTGCATATGTGACAACTCCACCGATTTTATATTCATAATATCATTCATTAATAGATATAATACAATTTAAAAAACTATTTCAATAAATATTTTTTTATTTTTATTAGTCAGTATATTTGAGTTTAACCATAACAGTTATGTAATATTTTTTTCTATCTTTTCTGGAGGATAAAACTGAAATTGTAACCAGCTTTGTATGGCTTGTTTTAAGAAAGGGTGATACTTTAAACAAAATGAATTTTCAATTAGTCGGAAATGAGAGGATGAACCTTTTTAATCTACTGGAGAACCATTTTGAGTTTTCCGAGGGATCGGAACCAGGTGTAAATCAGTGACGCCTCGCAACACATCAAACCAATCAAATTCCTTGCTTGGGGTGGAGCTCCTAAGGTGATAGCAGAATTAGTGCCATATGAGCAACATAACTGAAATAAAATGAACCTCATATGTTACCTTCAATGTTAATTTCCTGTAGCCTAATTGCCTAAAATGTCAGCACTTAAAAGGAGTCTACAAAATCTGGTAAATGGTTTTCCTCATATACATTGTCATACTGGTATCATTTTAAATTGAGAACATATAGCTAGCTCAACATGTAAATGTGTGAGTTTAGCTATTCTCTGCTTCAGATGACAGATTCCCATAAAGCCAGTAATGCCATCATATTGTAGGCCGATGGCTGCATTGGTGATGCATGCCATATGATAAGCTGCAAAATGGATTCACATAGTTGATATTCTGAAGAAGAGTAACAATCATTGGTTGGAGTCCACCTGTGTGAAATTCAATTGATTGGACATGATTTGGAAAGGCACAGACCTGTCTATATACGGTCCCACAGTTGACAATGCATGTCAGAGCAAAAATCAAGCCATGAGGTCAAAGCAATTGTCCATAGAGCTCCGAGACAGGATTGTGTCGAGGCAGAGATCTGGCAAAGGGTACCAACACATTTCTGCAGCACTGAATTTCTCCAGCACTGAATTTCTCCAAGAACACAGTGGCTTCCATCATTCTTAAATGGAAGAAGTTTGAAACCACCAAGACTCTTGGCTGCCCGGGCAAACTGAGCAATCAGGGGAGAAGGGCCTTGGTCAGGGAGGTGACCAAGAACCCAATGGTCACTATGGCAGAGTTCCTCTGTGGACACCTGGGACCATCCCTACAGTGAAGCATGGTGCTGTGGGGATGCTTTTTAGCGACAGGGACTGGGAGACTAGTCAGGATCGAGGGGAAGATGAACGGAGCAAATTACAGAGAGATCCTTGATGAAAACCTGCTCCATAGTGCTCAGGGCCTTAGATTGGGGCGAAGGTTCACCTTCCAACAGGATAACGACCGTAAGCACACACCCAAGACAACCCAGCAGTGGCTTCGGGACAAGTCTCTGAATGTCCTTGAGTGGCCCAGCTAGAGCCCGGACTTGAATCCGATTGAACATCTCTGGAGAGACCTGAAATATCCAGCCTGACAGAGCTTGAGAGGATCTGCAGAGAAGAATGGGAGAAACTCCCCAAATACAGGTGTGCGAAGCGTGTAGCGTCAAACCAAAGAAGACTCGAGGCTGTAATCGCTACCAAAGGTGCTTCAACAAATTACTGAGTAAAGGGTCTGAATACTTATGTAAATGTGATTATTTCCTTTTTTTTACCCATTTGCATAAGTTTCTCAAAACCTGTTTTTGCTTTGTCATTATGGGTTATTGTGTGTAGATTGATGAGGGGGGGGGAAACAATTTAATCAATTTTAGAATAAGGCTGTAATGTAACAAAATGTGGAAAAAGTCAAGGAGTCTGAATACTTTCTGAATGCACTGTAGATGGTTATTTTTTCCATTCAGAGCTGACCCAACACCATTCAATTCCTATTATGTGTAAAATGCTTCTGAATGTCAACAAAATAACAAACAGCTCAATATGGAAAGAAAACAATTGATATAAGTATTACTTTGTTTACCTCAGAAAACACACGTGATTTTGACAGCCCTATTGAGGGAGTCTCTTGTTTTTCCGTATCTGTTGTTGTTTTTTTGTGCATCCTCATGTGTGGGTTACGTGTGTTCTGCTAAAGTTTCCAATGTGGGGGCGAGAGCGTGGGTTGGCAGAAAGGGGAGGGTTTTCTCTGTAATTGGCATCCCCAAAAATCACCCCCACGCTTGGGTGGAGCCCCAAAGGGGCTCACCAAATTAGTGCTGTAGGAGCAACATAAGTGAAATAAAATTAGCCTCATATGTTAACTGTAATGTTAATTTCCTGTAGCCTAATTGCCCCCCAAAATTATGTCAGCACTTTAAAAGGAATCTACAAAATCTGGTATATAGTTTACCTCATATACATTGTCTACTGGTAACATTTTAAATTGAGAACAACATGCAAATGTGTGAGTTTAGCTATTCTCTGCTTCAGATGACAGATTCCCATAAAGCCAGTAATGCCATCATATTGTAGGCCGATGGCTGCATTGGTGATGCATGCCATATGATAAGCTGCCAAATGGATTCACATAGTTGATATTCTGAAGAAGAGTAACAATCAAATAAAACACATTGGAGATCTTACAACTAGACAAAAAGGAAATGTTAATTTGAGCATACAACACAGAAACAGACACTTTCGAGTGTTTGTCACCAGAGCGGTGTAGAATGTGTTGTGACGTTTGACTTTACTAGCATAATTCACTTTCAGCAAATATAAATCGCAGACTGTCGGCCACACTTGATGACTTGAAAACGAGCACTTGAAACCTACTTTTATTCCAAATGTGTCCTACCTGGACGGAAAACAGTGGCACACATAACACACAGCAGCCTTTCTACGGGAGTGTGGGGGGAGGGTTCTTGAAATGTAACATCCAATCAAAATCTGGGTGCAAGTGGACCATTCAAACAGTTTTTGCAGTATGAAATTCTCCAGACCTCCAAGTGAGGCCTGACAACGACGTAGATGGTTATTTTTTCCATTCAGAGCTGACTCAACTCCATTCAAATCCTATTATGTTTAAAATGCTTCTGAATATCAACAAAAGAACAAACGGCTCAATATGGGAAGAAAACAGCAATAGATATTGAGCATGATTTAGTTTACCTCTGAGAACACACATTCTTTTCACAGCCCTATTGAGGGAGTCTCTTGTTTTTCCATATCTGTTTTTGTGCATCCTCATGTGTGGGTTGCGTGTGTTCTGCTAAAGTTTCCAATGTGGGGGCGAGAGCGTGGGTTGGCGGAAAGGGGAGGGTTTTCTCTGTGGTTGGCATCCCCAAAAATCACCCCAAATCACCCCCACACAGAGAGAGATAGAAAGAGGGAGGTAATCACAATACCGATGCAGACTACTGCACATGGAGGACACATTTCCTGTTTTGTGACACACATTCTGTCCCCACCCACCAATCAAATAAAACACATGGGAGACCTTACAACTAGACAAAAAGAAAATGTTAATTTGAGCATACAACACAGAAACAGACACTTTCGAGACAGCAGATTACTGGACAGGCAACCTGCAACTGCAGCAAACCGAACACTCCCATGACACGCACAGGCCGCTATCAGAACTCTCCCATTCCATACTTCACTGAACTGATCAATGCCTACACTCTACCTTTACTGACAGCTGGAGCTGCAATTTCACCCTCTTCCATGGCTGTTATCTACAAATGGATTTGGAGACTGTGTTTTTAATTTACAATGATTACATCAAGATAGCTAGCTAAAAGGAAGTTAGCTAGCTGATGACATTTAATTAACTTAGCTAAACAGTATGTAAAGTCAATAAGCTACCTTAATAGCAGCTCAGCTGAGTTAGCCTACAAAGTGGCATACTATAGCCAGCTAGCTAGTTAATAATACTTTGCTTTTTTACATAAAAAAAAAAAATGTATTTACTTACTTGAATAGGTTCTCCCACTTCCTTTGTCTTTTGGGTGCCTTTCGGTATTTATTGGTTGTAAGCAAAGCGTGGCTGAATGGAGACGAGCCAAAAAGTGTTTGCCACCAGAGCGGTGTAGAACGTGTTGTGACTTTTGACTTTTCAAGCATAATTCACTTTCAATTTCAGTAAATATAAATCGCAGACTGTTGGCCACACTTGATGACTTGAAAACGAGCACTTGAAACCTACTTTTCTACAAAATGTGTCCTACCTGGATGGAAAAAACAGTGGCACACATAACACACAGCAGCCCTTCTACGGGAGTGTGGGGGGAGGGTTCTTGAAATGTAACATCCAATCAAAATCTGGGTGCAAGTGGACCATTCAAACAGTTTTTGCAATATGAAATTCTCCAGACCTTCAAGTGAGGCGTGACAAAGATGTGATTTTGGAGGTATGGCAACACAAGACTAGCTCCACACCAACTCATCCCACAATCAATGTAATAAATTATGTAGATGGTTATTTTTTCCATTCAGAGCTGACTCAACTCCATTCAATTCCTAATATGATTAAAATGCTTCTGAATATCAACAACAGAACAAACGGCTCAATATGGGAAGAAAAAGGCAAAAGATATTGAGCATTATTTAGTTTACGTCTAAAAAAACACATTCTTTTGACAGCCATATTGACGGAGTCTCTTGTTTTTCCATATCTGTTTTTGTGCATCCTCATGTGTGGGTTGCGTGTGTTCTGCTAAAGTTTCCAATGTGGGGGCGAGAGCGTGGGTTGGCGGAAAGGGGAGGGTTTTCTCTGTGGTTGGCATCCCCAAAAATCACCCCAGATCACCCCCACACAGAGAGAGATAGAAAGAAGGAGGTAATCACAATACTGATGCAGACTACTGCACATGGAGGACACGTTTCCTGTTTTGTGACACACGTCCCCCACCAAACCCTCCAATGCACCACCAACACGCATAGTAAAACCTTTAGGAACTTGAAGTGGGGCTAGTGGTCTTGGTAGTGAGAATAATGATGGTTGTGTTGTCAGTGACTAGAGAACACAGCTATCCCCATACAATTAGGGTTAGCTGTGTTTTAACAGTACATTGTGTAACCACTGTTAGCTTTGTTTTCAGAGTTGAGTCTACTATACATTGAGGAGAGGTTGTGGGATCATCATCTGTGAGGACTTCCCCTCTGTGTAAACACCCAGGTGTGCGCTCTTCTGTGGTCTGGCAGGGGACAAACCTTGACATAGTAGAAACATCCGTGTGATCTTTATGGTTAACACATTATTTAGTAACATGGGACTGTCAATCACACAGTTAGTGTACGACTTAAACCATACAGCTGAAGTATATTGGAGTGTCACATTACATTAACTTTACAGTATCTCGGTTAGTATATTTTGCTCCTCAGTCTAGAAATCAGAGTAGGAATGATAACAGTGCCATCCCTTCGAGACTGCAGCATCTAAATTTTCCTTCATCTGCCCCCCACCCTCCCCCACTCTCCCCACTGAGACACCTGTGCAGATATACTCAGAGATAAACTTTGTAATGCTTCCAGAGCAACAGGTGCACAACAAGGCATGTGTGTGACGGTGACCACATCTCAACACTCAACATACACTCCACAAAACTAATGTTCCACCACATCAGCACATACAGTGCCTTCAGAAAGTATTCACACCGATTTGACTTTTTCCACGTTTTGTTGTGTTACAGCTTGAATTTTAAATGGATTACATTTAGATTTTAGATCCCTACACACAATACTCCATAATGTCAAAGTGAAGTAATGTTTTATTAAAATGTTTCCAATTAATTAAAAATGAAAACCTGACATTTCTTGAGTCAAGATATGTAATGTCCCTCAGTCATGCAATGAATTTAAAACACAGATTCACCCACAAAGACCAGGGAGGTTTTACAATGCCTTGCAAAGAAGGGCACCTATTGGTAGAAGGGTAAAAAAAAAGCAGAAATTGAATATCACTTTGAGCATGGTGAAGTTAGTGTTTACACTTAGGATGGTGTATCAATACACCCAATCACTACAAAGATGCAGACGTCCTGCCTAACTCAGTTGCCGGAGAATAAGGAAATTGCTCAGGGAGGCCAATGATGACTTTAAAGAAGTTACAGAATTTAAAACCTCTTAAGGATCTGGCAGTTTTTTTTCAATTTATGCCAAAAATTACATTCCCAAATCTAACTGCCTGTAGCTCAGGAAACACTTTGAAGTTTGTGGAAATGTGAAATTAATGTAGGAGAATATAACACATGAGATCAAAAAATATGCGTTTTCATTTTTTTTCCATCTTTGAAATGCAAGAGAAAGGCCATACATTGAGAGAGAACTCTAGGTGTAATTAAATTTTGTCCACAAGATGGCAGCAGTTTGTGCAAAGTTATAGACTGATCCAGTGAATAATTACATCAAGTCTGCCAGGAGTTTGCCCTAATGTGCCGAATTGGTATATTTATACATTTGAAGTATATAACTATAGAAAATATACAAAAATGCTGTGGTAAATAAACATTTAAGTTTACACACTCCCAGGAATGTTATACATGATGAATCATTAGCTTCCCTCTGGAAAATACACTAACTTTCACACATCAAGATGGCCGGGTGGGTGTGGAGCCAAAGACAGCAGTGGGGTCAAACTGTAGACCCCAGTTCCTACATTTGAAATAAAAAATATATTTGATCAAACAAAACTATGTTACATTTTATCTCTGGAACCCTCAAGATGAGAAATCAGAGCAAGATTACTGAATGTATCAAACCAGTTGCCGTGATAAAAGTGTTTTGTTGTTGTGCACTATCCTCAAACAATAGCATGGTATTTGTTTTCCGTAATAGCTACTGTAAATTGGATACTGCATTTAGATTAACACAAATTTAGCTTTCTGCCAATATAAGACATGTCTACGTCGTGGAAAGTTGGCTGTTGTATACAACGTTTTCTAGTCACATTATCACGTATTGAGCAACAACCGTCTGGGTTTAGGGACACCAATGCTGTAGAGGTTTTTAATAGCTGTGGTAGGAGAAAACAGAGGATGGTTCAATAACATTGTAATTACTCCACAATACTATCCTAACTGACAGACTGAAAAGAGGGAAGCCTGCACAGAATAAAAATATTTCAAAACATGCATCCTGTTTGCAACAAGGCACTAAAGTAATACTGAACAACGCTGTCGTTGTGCCCCGAAGCAAGGCAGTTAACCCACTGTTCCCCTGGCACTGAAGACGTGGATGTCGATTTAAGGCACGATTTACATCTACTTGAAAATCTATGACAAGACCTGAAAAAGGTTGTCGAGCAATGATCATCAATCAATATTGACAACACTTGAAGAATTTTGAAAAGAATAATGGGCAAATGTTGCACAATCCAGGTGTGGAAAGGTCTTAGAGACTTAGTTGTAATCGCTGCCAAAGGTGTTTCAGGAGTGTGAATACTTATGTACATTTGATATTTCTGTGTTTTCAATACATTTGCAAACATTTCTAAAAACGTGTTTTCACTTTGTCATTATGGGGTATTGTTACAGTGCCTTGCGAAAGTATTCGGCCCCCTTGAACTTTGCGACCTTTTGCCACATTTCAGGCTTCAAACATAAAGATATAAAACTGTATTTTTTTGTGAAGAATCAACAACAAGTGGGACACAATCATGAAGTGGAACGACATTTATTGGATATTTCAAACTTTTTTAACAAATCAAAAACTGAAAAATTGGGCGTGCAAAATTATTCAGACCCCTTAAGTTAATACTTTGTAGCGCCACCTTTTGCTGCGATTACAGCTGTAAGTTGCTTGGGGTATGTCTCTATCAGTTTTGCACATCGAGAGACTGAAATTTTTCCCATTCCTCCTTGCAAAACAGCTCGAGCTCAGTGAGGTTGGAGGGAGAGCATTTGTGAACAGCAGTTTTCAGTTCTTTCCACAGATTCTCGATTGGATTCAGGTCTGGACTTTGACTTGGCCATTCTAACACCTGGATATGTTTATTTTTTAACCATTCCATTGTAGATTTTGCTTTATGTTTTGGATCATTGTCTTGTTGGAAGACAAATCTCCATCCCAGTCTCAGGTCTTTTTCAGACTCCATCAGGTTTTCTTCCAGAATGGTCCTGTATTTGGCTCTATCCCATCTTCCCATCAATTTTAACCATCTTCCCTGTCCCTGCTGAAGAAAAGCAGGCCCAAACCATGATGCTGCCACCACCATGTTTGACAGTGGGGATGGTGTGTTCATGGTGATGAGCTGTGTTGCTTTTACGCCAAACATAACGTTTTGCATTGTTGCCAAAAAGTTCAATTTTGGTTTCATCTGACCAGAGCACCTTCTTCCACATGTTTGGTGTGTCTCCCAGGTGGCTTGTGGCAAACTTTAAACTACACTTTTTATGGATATCTTTAAGAAATGGCTTTCTTCTTGCCACTCTTCCATAAAGGCCAGATTTGTGCAATATACGACTGATTGTTGTCCTATGGACAGAGTCTCCCACCTCAGCTGTAGATCTCTGCAGTTCATCCAGAGTGATCATGGGCCTCTTGGCTGCATCTCTGATCAGTCTTCTCCTTGTATGAGCTGAAAGTTTAGAGGGACGGCCAGGTCTTAGTAGATTTGCAGTGGTCTGATACTCCTTCCATTTCAATATTATCGCTTGCACAGTGCTCCTTGGGATGTTTAAAGCTTGGGAAATCTTTTTGTATCCAAATCCGGCTTTAAACTTCTTCACAACAGTATCTCGGACCTGCCTGGTGTGTTCCTTGTTCTTCATGATGCTCTCTGCGCTTTTAACGGACCTCTGAGACTATCACAGTGCAGGTGCATTTATACGGAGACTTGATTACACACAGGTGGATTGTATTTATCATCACTAGTCATTTAGGTCAACATTGGATCATTCAGAGATCCTCACTTCTGGAGAGAGTTTGCTGCACTGAAAGTAAAGGGGCTGAATAATTTTGCACGCCCAATTTTTCAGTTTTTGATTTGTTAAAAAAGTTTGAAATATCCAAAAAATGTCGTTCCACTTCATGATTGTGTCCCACTTGTTGTTGATTCTTCACAAAAAAATAGAGTTTTATATCTTTATGTTTGAAGCCTGAAATGTGGCAAAAGGTCGCAAAGTTCAAGGGGGCCGAATACTTTCGCAAGGCACCGTATGTATGTATGTATGTATGTATGTATGTATGTATGTATGTATGTATGTATGTATGTATGTATGTATGTATGTATGTATGTATGTATGTATGTATGTATGTATAGATGGGTGAGAAAAAAAACTATTCAATCAATTTTTAATTCAGGCTGTAACACAACTAAATGTGGAATATTTCAATGTGTTATAAATACTTTCTGAAGGCACTGTACATATTCACAGTACAACAAATGTGCGCACACACACACACACACACGCAAGCATGCACATACACACAAAATGTGAGTCTCTTTCACGCTCTACGCTCTCCCATTCGCACACATTTTCCTCCCTCTCTTTCCCTTCTCTCTCTTTCCCTCCTTTCTCTCTCACCCTCCTCTCTTTTCCTTCTCTCTCTCTCCCTCCTCTCTCTCTCCCTCCTCTCTCTATTTCCCTCCTCTCTCTTTCCCTCCTCTCTCTCTCTCTCTCTCCCTCCTCTCTCTCTTTCCCTCCTCTCTCTCTCTCCCTCCTCTCTCTCTTTCCCTCCTCTCTTTCCCTCCTCTCTCTCTTTCCCTCCTCTCTCTTTCCATCCTCTCTCTCTCCCTCCAGTCGGCGTCAGTTTGGGCCTAAGGACCAGCAGGAGGTGAAGATCATTGAGCACCAGACCCAGTACCTCAGACTGATGCCTCACCTGGCTGCAGCTCTGGCTCTCACCTTCACCACCAGGTAATGTTAGCACTTCCTCTATAGTGTAAAGGGAAGGGATCGCTGCCGCTACCTTGCTTGACAATGGAATTAATAAATAAAACTGCTTTTTTATGGCAAAAAGTAAAACCTATGCTTTTCGGCTTTTGGGCTTCTTCAGGTTTTTTTGCTCTACACACGTCAATATCAGAGAGAACTGTAGTCAAACACCACTTGAAACTGCCTCTACTCTAATGGCCCTACGCTGGGATATATAAAGAGGGACACTACTCTTAAACAGTGTTATTTCCCCCACATGCTGATGGGTTTGATGTTAACTGACATAGTGGTGAAAAGAGCAGTTGTATCTAATGCCAGTAAATGATAGTCTTGTCACTATGATGATGCATTGTAGTGTCAGTGTTCTGTCTGTTAGTGTTTTGTCTGTACATATTCTCTCCTTTTTCTTTTGAAGGTATGCCCCTCACAATTATATGGTATTATAATTATAGAACATCATACTAGGAATGTGTTCTAATGTCTTGTGTTATGTGTCCATTTTGTGTGTGTGTGTGTGTTTCAGGTTTGCAGCATGTACGATGGACCATGCTCTGTGCAAAGGAGAGGTTCTACAGAATAATAGTTCTCTCCAGGCTCTGGTTGCTGGACTCAAAGCCTATAGTACCTGGGAGAACCTCGCCTGCCTTCAAGAGTGCCGCGAGTGCACCGGGGGCATGGTGTGTGTGTGTGTGTGTGCACGTTTGCTTGTGTGTGTGGGTGTGCATGCCTGCGTGCATACAGTGGGGCAAAAAGTATTTAGTCAGCCACCAATTGTGCAAGTTCTCCCACTTAAAAAGATGAGAGAGGTCTGTAATTTTCAACATAGGTACACTTCAACTATGACAGACAAAATGAGAAAAATCCAGAAAATCACATTGTAGGATTTTTAATGAATTTATTTGCAAATTATGGTGGAAAATAAGTATTTGGTCACCTACAAACAAGCAAGATTTCTGGCTCTCACAGACCTGTAACTTCTTCTTTAAGAGGCTCCTCTGTCCTCCACTCGTTACCTGTATTAATGACACCTGTTTGAACTTGTTATCAGTATAAAAGACACCTGTCCACAACCTCAAACAGTCACACTCCAAACTCCACTATGGCCAAGACCAAAGACCTGTCAAAGGACACCAGAAACAAAATTGTAGACCTGCACCAGGCCGGGAAGACGGAATCTGCAATAGGTAAGCAGCTTGGTTTGAAGAAATCAACTGTGGGAGCAATTATTAGGAGATGGAAGACATACAAGACCACTGATAATCTTCCTTGATCTGGGGCTCTACGCAAGATCTCACCCCGTGGGGTCAGAATGACCACAAGAACGGTGAGCAAAAATCCCAGAACCACACTGGGGGACCTAGTGAATGACCTGCAGAGAGCTGGGACCAAAGTAACAAAACCTACCATCAGTAACACACTACGCCGCCAGGGACTCAAATCCTGCAGTGCCAGACGTGTCCCCTGCTTAAGCCAGTACATGTCCAGGCCCGTCGGAAGTTTGCTAGAGAGCATTTGGATGATCCAGAAGAAGATTGGGAGAATGTCATATGGTCAGATGAAACCAAAATATAACTTTTTGGTAAAAACTCAACTCCTCGTGTTTGGAGGACAAAGAATGCTGAGTTGCATCCAAAGAACACCATACCTACTGTGAAGCATGGGGGTGGAAACATCATGCTTTGGGGCTGTTTTTCTGCAAAGGGACCAGGACGACTGATCCGTGTAAAGGAAAGAATGAATGGGGCCATGTATCGTGAGACTTTGAGAGAAAACCTCCTCCCATCAGCAAGGGCATTGAAGATGAAACGTGGCTGGGTCTTTCAGCATGACAATGATCCCAAACACACCGCCCGGGCAACGAAGGAGTGGCTTCGTAAGAAGCATTTCAAGGTCCATTTCAAGGGAGTAGAAAGTCCGTGTTGCCCAGCAACAGCCCCAAAACATCACTGCTCTAGAGGAGATCTGCATGGAGGAATGGGACAAAATACCAGCAACAGTGTGTGAAAACCTTGTGAAGACTTACAGAAAACGTTTGACCTCTGTCATTGCCAACAAAGGGTATATAACAAAGTATTGAGATAAACTTTTGTTATTGACCAAATGCTTATTTTCCACCATAATTTGCAAATAAATTCATTAAAAATCCTACAATGTGATTTTCTGGATTTTTTTTCTCATTTTGTCTGTCATAGTTGAAGTGTACCTATGATGAAAAGTACAGGCCTCTCTCATCTTTTTAAGTGGGAGAACGTGCACAATTGGTGGCTGACTAAATACTTTTTTGCCCCACTGTACATGTGTATGTGACGCATATTATTCCAATCCTATTTTAATACCACTACTCCCCAGTCATCTGCTAACCATGTTTTTTAAATTTAAAGACCCAGATCCATTGTCTAGTTCTGGATCTTGTTTTTGAATGCCACTGTGACCATGTCCATGTAGAGTGCAGAGGGTTCTTGGAGGTCATTTCTGTCTACTCTTTCAGTTGATTCAATACTGCTGTTGTAGGGGATAGTTTCGTTGTAATAAGTCCCTAATGCTGTGATGAATAGTTTTGAGTGTTTCTCGTGAGGTGATCTAAGGGCAACTTGGGAAACCACAACGCTGCTCCTTGTCATGTGGGAGTGCTCGCATCTCTTGAGTGTCTGATCCTACACAGACCGCATTTTGTACTGACACTGTCTGACTTTTACCTGTTTATTTCACTGCTTTCAAAAGTGAAGCTGTTTTGAAATGTTTTTTAAAATAATTTATGAAACAATTAGGTCTTGGTAGTCATAATATTCTTTAGATATTGTAAGAATTATTTCTGACTTATAGTTTATTATTATTCTTTACAACGCGACTCCTCCCACACCGTTTAAACTTGACGTTGTTTTAACTTTAACGCTGTTTTAACTTTAAAACGTGTAGAATGGTCTGGAATAGTGTGCTTGCATACAACTTTTTGATATTTTTTACACTTTGTCCTTTTTTTGTTGTCATCCATCCACTTTCATGGGATTTCCTCTGCATTTTTAAGGTCCTGGTACCGATCAAACATTACAGCTGTTTTAGTAACTGCATTAGCAAACCAAATATCCAACTTTGTACAAACAACTTAATTTTTTTACCACCTTCCCAGCACTTTAGACAACTTAGAGACTGTGACATCTTGGTCTATTTCTCTGCTATTCAAATCTGGAATCAGAACAGAATAATCTTCTACTAATAAAACATGATAGCTTTTTTAGTAACGTCATCAACTACTTTTTGTCTCAACTTCTACAAACAACTGATTTTTTGACCACTTATCCTTTAAGTTGTCTAAAGAGATGGGTATGACATCTCGGTCTACTTCTCTGCTATTTAAATCAGAACAGAATTATCTACTACCAATCAAGAGGTACTGCTGTTTTAGCTAAATGAGGTGATGTTGTTACTAACTTCCCACTGTTGAATTAACTGCCATGGAACTTTTCAGAACTTGTAAATTGAACAATGGGGGAGCACATAAGACTTCCTATACCACACAGCTCACTCCAACCCACTGAACAAACCTACCACTCTTTGTCTACATGTAGTTATCGTTTACCTTTAGTACTTGTCTGTAGGCTGCCTTGCACAGTACTAAACCCTCATCCAGCTGGTGGCGCTGATGTGCAATTCTGTGCTCACCACCCTCTAGAACCAAGGAATTTTCTAAAATTCCTTGACTAGGACACGGAAGTAGGATTGGAGACACCTTTGTTTTGATTTCAAACATTCTTTGTGTGGTGTAAAGCAAGACACTCTGACTTGCACAACACATTTACAACTCTCATTATACTGAATATGTCCATTCATCCATATTCCATAACTTCCTTTTATCTTTGCATTTACCCCATCATTCCTCCATCCATTAGGTCTTTAATTCTGTGTCCTTACTTTATGTATCTATCCATTTATTTATACATTCTATTTATTGAGTGATCCATCCAGTCATAACTTTCTTTTCAACAGCTTTATAATTTGGTTATGAAATAAATGTATCGTTGAAGTGAGGTTACTATAGCAACAAAAAATAGTCTAAACTTCTTCCACTAGAGGCACCATCCTATTTCTCACCCCAATAACAGCCCAAAACTTTTCTAATTCCTTATGACTAATTATTACAGTTGTCATATACTGTGATTTCCTAGTAAGAATGTGCATAAAAGTGCAGTAATCTTATTTGTGATGGAATATGTGATCCAACTGCCCCACACTCCAAAGTAGTACTGTTGATATAGTAGTTTGTCGATGTAATCAGACCAGATATTTTAATATATTTAACTTTGACAATATTTCACCGCTTCACTTCAGTAATACATTTTAATCTTCTTCCAGAAAATACTTTCAAAGAGCTGAAGCAAGTCACACACTTTTTCTTCATGTGAAATGACCAACTAGTGTTGATCTACTATTTCATTGGTTCGACATATTAGTTGACAATCTTGCTGGTCCCTGTACCATGATTTGTGGAATTGGGTGTTCTAGTGCTAGTGGAATGGAAGCATACATAATCTGTGGCATTTTAGGACCAGGGTTGTTGACCACTAATTGAATTTTTATTTACGTACATGAATTGGACATGTGAATGTGAAACCCATTACTACTGTATATAAATTAGGTGTGTCTTTATATCAGTGGATGACGTGTTTCTCTGGGTTCTGATCTTTGTTAGGGTTTTATGATGGAGAACCGAATCCCTGCTCTGAAGTGTGACTCTGATGTCTTTGTCACATTTGAAGGGGACAACGTCGTCATGTTACAGGTAAAAGAACCAAAGAGGGCAAAGTCCTCTTCAATATTTTACTCTCACCTTCTCTAAAACTAGAAGTACTTATGTTGTTTTGCTGTTCATCACACTTTTGATGTGAAATGTTTTAAACTGGTAATGTGATTTTCACATTTACTGTATACTAACCATGGCTCCTAGACAGACAAGTTGATAGAGCTCACAGAGTCTGCCTTTATTTCTCAAAACAGTCCGATGAACCTTAGTTTTGGCAAAAACTATAACCTGACATTTTCTAGAGTAAAGCCCCTGCAACTTGATAAAGGAATTGTGCTTTCAGAGAATTTAATTAGTATGTTTTCACACAATTGGATATTATTATTTCTGGCTTATTGGGGATGAGGGCGATTCGTCCTTGTTTGCGAGTGTAGAGTGGAACTACAAAGCAAGTGATGAGTGTACTACACACACACACGACTCTCTGAACTCTGAGATAATAGGAACAAGGTCACCATTCAGATACAGTGCTGTTGAGGGAGACTCAGAAATCAGAATAGCTCATCATAAACTAAAATTATTCGCAGACCCTGGAAAATATTCATAAACCATCAAGTGGATAGTGAAATCATTGTCCCAGTTTGATTTAATTATGGAGAATGATATTTCTGTAGAGAGATGGTTAATTTGGTTGACAGAATGTATTTACAAGGGTGTGACTGAACATGAAGGTGGTTTTGTGTCAGACCAACTGTTGTGCAATTATATGTTCTTATCATTTCGATATTGTTGTACAGTATAGTCATTATTTTATTTTGCTTCATATACATCAAAGGTAAGATGTATAGGACATGTAGTGCAAAGTGAAGTATGGAAAATTGCAGTGGGAAGGATCGGAGTGGGAACTTGAAGTCAAACACAGTGCCAAGTCAAACATAATTAAATATTTATGGCAACTAAGGTGTCCCTATCTGTCTGGACTGCAGTCACAAGGAGAGAGGAGGCTATGCCAGCTGAACTCAACTCAACCCTTCACTAACAGTATCCAAACTGCACCCCTAATGAAGATGACAGTCCCCAACCACATTTAATCAGTTTACTACTGACCTGAAAGCATGAAGAAGACCACAGCTGACCCAAACTGACATTTTACCCAAATGTAAACATGAAGGGTGTGTCAGGTTGTATAGGGTCTCTCTTTTACAGGTCCAAAAGTGGATTTGCCCATTTATGACATTGCAAGTGTTTCACCTATCATGAGATGGCAATTAATCATCCAGCTCTACATTGAAAGACTAGTTATGCTACTGTATGAGCGGTTAAAATATGTCTTGGTGCTAGCTATAGACAGCTTCAGTTTAGCTTCCCCCAGCCTTGTTTTTCACAATGAATGTTGACACGCAGCATATCTATACATTTATCCAATATAAATCCTGATCATCCACCATTGTCCCCATTCTTAAATACATGTAACTGTACTAGTACAACAGAGGTTTGCATGTTTGGCAACTCAGCATTCAAGCACTCAACCTTTGACCTCTGACCTGTCCCAGGTGGTGGTAAAGGAGCTCATGACCCAGTTCACCAGGCAGCTGGGAAACAGTGTGGTGGGCGGACTCATCAAAACCTGGACGAGCTCAGTGTCTGACAGGCTCAGAACCAGGTCAGTGAATGCCACTCAACACCACAAGATCGTTAGAGGGTCATATATTGAAGGTGGCAGGTATCCTAGAGGTTAAAGCGTTGGGCCAGTAAATGAAAGGTTGCAGGTTCAAATACCCAAGCTGACAAGGTGACAAATCTATCGATTTGCACTTGAGCAAGGAACTTAACCCTCATTTTCTCCAGGGACGCTGTACTACTATGGCTGACCCTATAAAACAACACATTTCACTGTACCTAATCAGGTGTATGTGACAAAACCATTTTTATTTTATTTTTATTAGCTACACTTTAGGAAATGGGTTCAAAATGTATACAGTACACTGCTTTTTATGCCACTGTCTTCTATTCTTTGTGTGTCAAATAAGTACATTCACGTGAGCTATTTCTTGCTCATGGGGACAGTTTTAGACTCACTAAACACCCATAAACCTCAACAATTTAGCATTCAAAATATAATGCTGAGTCTTCTATACAACAGAAAAGCCCAGACATTTGTCCACACTCTCAACTCCTCTCAAATACATAATTTATTCACATGTATTCTCATATTTATTTGTATATTCT